>NC_142365.1:32790565-33090565 GCF_059441175.1 Urocampus carinirostris
TCCCCGTGCTTGCGTGGGTTTCCTCTGGGCACTCCGGTTTCCTCCCACATTCCAAAAACATGCATGTCAGGTTAATTGGCCGGTCCAAATTGTCCCTAGGTGTGAATGAGCGAGTGATTTGTCCGTCCCTCTGTGCCCTGCGAATGGCTGGCAACCAGTTCAGGGTTTCCCCTGCCTGCTGCCCGAAGACATGAGACATGAAGACTGAGATGGGCTCCAGCACCCCCGCAACTCTACTGAGGATAAGCGGTGCAGATAATGGATGGATGGTAATCGCAAGGCAAATCAAGATTTAGAAGTAAAAATGGATGGTGCTGCAATAGACACTGTATCAGAAATTACGTTTTTAGGGGTCATAATAGACATAAATTAAGCTGGAAAACACACATCACACACGTACAAACTATGTTATCTGAAAGTATTCCAATAATTGATAAATAATTCCTTTTAAAACGTAATGCATTGAATTTATTATATTTTTCTGTAGTTCTGCCATACTTTATTGTGCAGAAGTCTGGGGCAATGATTACAAAACGTCACAACAGCCCCTTTTTATCCTCCAAAAACAAAAGCAATTAGAACCATACACAGGGTAGCATATCGTGATCATACTAATATTTTATTCCTGCAGTCCATATTATTAAAATTGGACGGTTTAGTAAAATGTTTCACTTCACAACTGCTATTTAAGGTCAACAAAAACATAATGCCACAAAACATCCAAAAAGTATTTACTCGGAACAAGGGAAGTTATAACTGTAATAATTCAAAATCCCACTGGTGCGAACCACCAGGAAAAGTATGTGTTTAGTATGTTTAAATACAAAAAAAAACTTACTAGTGATACTAGAGATAGGAAATATTGCGTAGCAAATGGATGGTTTACAACTATAGTTTACCTCGTTGTTATTGTTATTGTTGTTATTATCATTGGTGTCTCAATGATGTTTAGTGATTAGTAGCATTATAATGTTAATAGATGGGCTCTACTATGATTATTATATAACATATTTGACTATTGTTATAATTATAATTATTGTATATCCGTGAGGTTTTGTTATATTTAGACACAAGAGAGGAGCTATCTGAAATGTAATTATTAAGGAAGATGAAGGGGTATGGAAAATAAGCGTCTGCTTCTTACTACCCCTTTTCGAACATGTTATGTTAACATTATTTTTGTTTTTGAGTCATTCTTTTTGTCCTGTTTTTATTTTCTAATGTTCGAAATATGTTTCTAATGTTTTCATTCATTCGTTCATTCATGCAAGCGCTGGTTACCTCAATCTTCCTCTATGCTTGCGAGGCATGGACTCTCACAGCTAGGCTGGATAGAAAAATCAAGGCTATGGAGATGTGATGCTACAGGAAACCTACGAGTGTAGAAAGCTGTCCAAAGTAGTGTCCTCAGTGGTGCGACCACGACCCAGGCGGTTAAGGAATCCGTTATTGAGAATAGACAATAATCGGTAAATGTTATCCTTTATTCATGCAAAACGCATGTTAGAACTACTGTCTGTTTTAGATCAGGGGTCACCAACCTTTTTTAAAGGGCTTATTTTCTGTTATCAATTAGCGAAAAAGTTTACCGGCTTTAGCATTTGTAAAACAACAACTTTTTATGTCATTACTAATAGTGCCATTATTTTCAAATTCTATTTAATAGAAATGTTGTTAAAATAGGCTCATCAACCACTGAAGCACAATGTCAGTTACAAATTACATTTTCACAATCACTAGTGAGCTATATTCAGAACCAGTCTGCAGGCTACTCAGCTGTTCTTAGGAGGCTACCTGGTGCCCACAAGTATCACATTAGAGACCCCTGTTCTAGATTAAATATACCTACTTTTCTTGCACTATAGGAACTCAGAAGTTTTTTATTCACCTGAGAACCAAATGTATTCAATGTGCCTATCAATTTCCTCAACATGAAATATAGCATAGCATGCCAAACTGACGCTGGTCATTAGCTGGCACGCCGCCTCGTGGGGCCGATGAGCCCATTTGCATGACATAGTCCTCTGCAAGTTGCCAACGACGGTGCGCCATCTATTTCAAAGATCCGCAGGGAGAGAAAGGGCAACCCTTGCAGCTGCCTGAGCAAAGATAGCTGGCAGTGCGTGTTGCTGTTGTTCTTATTTTTTCCTTTAACCCACAAGCTCATCCCTTGTGATTTCCTCAGAAAACGTGGCAGCTGTGGCTGGATGCCGCTGACCTGTTTTGTTTTTGGTGTTTCAGGTGACGCGAGTGCAAGCACTGTCCCAAAATGGCATCTGTCGATAATGCATTCTAGTGATGTGTGCAGAATTTGGCGAAAAGCAAAGCTCTTGATTGACCAGTCCATCTAACTTGCTGCCCTCACCCATGGTCCTGAGCGAGCTCTGAGTCGAGTAGCTGCTCACCAGTGTTGAACAGTGTTGGGAATGCAATTACTTTCCCTGGTAACAGTGAGTGTAATGCATTACAGGTATTAATAAAATAATGTAACTTAACTGTCATTACAACATGGTCCATTACTCCGCTACTTACTAAAAGCAGATCATGAACTACAACATTGTATGATTTCTACTGTTCCCATTTCGCTTATGTAACATACAACTGTTGCTTGGGGGGGGGGCGTGTTTTTATTTACCTACCTTAAAAGCACAACTGAATCCAGTTACGGAGGTACAGTATCAAGCACAAAGAACGAGGTTCATAAATTTTTCCTCATGAAGATATTATCCCTACCGTAAATACTCCAACTATAAATAAAACACTGAAATTAGTGGGTAAGTTTTTATGTGCATATTTTGTTGTTTGTGTATGTTAGGCTAATATTTTTTGTGTCTTTAAAAATTGAATCAACATTTTAAGACTGTATTTCGTAATTCCTTGGGTAGTCTCAGGAAGGAGGCAAATACTTTTTCACGGCACTGTATACTGTAAGTGTAAAATGTGTTATTTTGCTCTTGCCAGCAGCGTCATTCGTCTCATTCCACTAGGAGGGGCTTAATGATATACATTGTCCCTTTAAACTTTGATACTAATGCAGGGGCCTCAAACCATTATCCTGCAGGGTGCGATTTGCCCGAGGGGCATGAGTTTAAGAACCTGCTTTTAAATGTGTGTTATTTAGCGCCTTCTAGCGGTAAGAAAAAAAAATGCATTCATGAAACACAAACAATTTTTATTTGAATAAAAAGACAAATTACTTATACCTCTGTTTTAAGAATGTTCAGTTCCTTGTACAAAAATAACACACAGCGTCCGGCACATCTATGGACATATGTCCTTCTGTATTGCAAAGTAAGTGAGCGTCCCTTCAACTCAGCCTTTCTCGCTTTTGCCTTCCTCGCTTTCAAATTACCACCTCATGTCGAGCTTTTTGTCCTTGCCAGAAATTGCTTCGAGCAGACCGCTGACTGATACGGCATCATGAGAAAATATGATTGTTTGTGATTACACACGTACAGTAGAGCTGCACGATTTGGGAGAAAAACATAATTATCAGACCATCATTGCAATTTCAATACAATTTTCAATTTCAAACGAAAAGTGCATTTTCTGTGGTAGTTTTGTTCTCGGGGTGAACGTTATTATGGATTAAGAGGATACGACTGTAACAATATGAAAACAGAATAGCAGTTGAATAAATCGCCTTTACTGTCATTACACAAAAGTAAAACAGAATTGGAGGGATTCATCCTTCACTTCAAGAAAGCGATTTAGAGAGTGACTGGCGAGCTACATGCAATCCACAGGGCACCCACTGGTGAACAGCATCTCTTTGCGCTCTCCTGACTTTTCATTGAATCCGATTTCATTGATGAATTTCTTTTCATTGTGACAAGCCTCTAAATCTACGAGCTGTCGTGTTTGTTTTGGTGGCCCGTTTTGGATGACGTGTTTGACCAACAGCTTACACCAGCCTATCATAGTCACCACACATTGCATTTAAACTTTGCCTCACCTTTATTGGCTTCATTCATTCATTCATTGTGCCATTAAAACTTGCCTTTGTTTCGCCGGCGCTGTTAAAACCCAAAGTGTGACAATTCTTGTTGCCCCAACAATCCATTACTCAAATAACAAACTGAAACTTTAAATCCTTGGAAAAAATGCAGTGGATTGCACTACGTCACATTGAGACCAGCTCTGTAGCCTAGATGGACTTACACCATTGGTACTCATTGCCTCCCTGCTTGGCGCTCGGCATTAAGGGTTGGAATTTGGGGGTTTGGTCACCTAATGACTCCCAACACAGCACTTGGGTCTAAAAACCCGGCGCCGATCGAAGGCGATGCGTAGCGTCGAGAGGTTCGCGTGTCAAATGATTTCCTGTATATATCATGTTTATGTTTTATACTGGCTGAATAATAAATAAATACAAATAGATTGCTATATCAATGAGATTTTGGTAAATCGTGCAGCCCTTATGCGCAGCATTGTAACTAAATGGTCTGTATTCATGTAGCGCTTTTTTCAAGCATATTATGTTAATAAGGAACACTTTGCTGAAACACAATGACTTCTCGGATACAAGTACTGTAACAAAATTGTCATAAAATCGAACGCAATTTTGTAAATCAATTGTCGTTTCTACGTGGTACGTTACTGCGTTACTTATGAAATGCAGATAATGAATTGTAATGTTTGCCAACTGCTGAACAATCCTGCATAACTTGTATAGACACGTATACAAAACCCTTGATCCACCAGAAACAATCACCAATAACAATCAAAGACAGGAAGGAGTGTTTATATTTACAACTGAAAACAGTTTGGTGGTATCCTCTCAAACACAGAGTACAAGGATGCTGAATTTCTCCTCATGGAGAGATTCTCCCATACTGCATGTACGTGCATATCATCAGAATTAACAACCCAAAAATAAAATACAAAAACAGTCGGTCGGTGCATATTTGGATGTGTGTCAACTGTAGGCATCGTGTGGGAATTTTGAGGCAGGTGGCTTATACAGGAAAAACAATCCAATAGAAAATCACAGAATATACAAAGAAATGTGCTGAGTTGCGGCTTATTTATTTGGAAAATTATTTTTGTCAAAACTCCACACAAGCCCCATGCTGTTTCACAAAATACATCAGCATTCAATAACAGTAGCAAAATGTTTCTCATGTTGAACTGTTCATTATTGCTGCACACTTTGTGATTATATGCAGGTTGTTGTTATTAATGAATTGTCTTGTAGTTTATATGATTTAGTATTTATACTGTATGTCATTACAAAAGCGAACAGATCATCGTTTTTCATGCGCCTAATCCTCGTTGTTGCCTGAATTAAAAAGATGCTCTGTTGCTCAAAGCGGGGCGCCAGCTTGAAGAGCAATCCATTAACTGCAGACTATTAGCAATAAGCGTCTCTAATCTGCTCTCCATATAACACACAAACACATGTTTAATTCATTAGATGTGTCATGTGCACACATAAGCACTCGCACCAATTTGAAAGCCAAGTAATAATGATACTTTTACCTTTCTGCTATTTTTAAGTCAACAATTTGCAGTTTTGTGCTATTATATTTCAAAGTATTGCTTCAATCAATGGCTGCAACCAATATAATTTGAATATAAGACTATTCACCAACTATTAAAACGATAAGTCGAACAATCGAATGATTACTAAATGTTTCTTATATTTAGCACATTTAGCAAGTTATTTTAATTATGTTGTAGATTATAATAAACACAAGAGAAATTGTAAATTGAAAAATACATCTTTTACTCAAAATGCACTCATATGGAAAATAAAATCATCTAAAACCATTTAGGGACTATGCTGGTCAATGGAAACATAAATCCATATATAAACCTCTGTCCATTTTAGGGGAACGCCAAAACCATAAATTAAAATCACGTAAACATTTGTATATGTGTAAACCAAGAGCAGGCTCATTAGCAGCAGCAGAGTGAAAAAAAGAAATATGATGTCCATTTTGTGAAATACATTCAGTGGTCAACTGGAAAGTCTGTAACAAAAGTACAGTCAAATGCTTTTAACATTTTTTCTTCAGACTGGATGCATTTCATTTCAAATACATGTGTTTGGCACAGTCTGGTATATATACACGCTTAAAATATGTATTGTATGTCAATCAAACATATTGGCTTTAATCTTACTTCAATCTTACCGTGGCGAGGCAGAATTTGTTTCGTTCTGACGTGCTTTCTGTTTAAATGTTCATGCATTACCAAGGTACTGCCATGATATACAAAGTCTCCTTTGCAAACTTTAAAATTAGTCTTATACTTGCTGTAACCAGGCTAGAATGCTCCTATACTTAAGAAACGTTTGTGTGCGGTCTTGACTAGACAGAGCTGCTATTGTGCATGGGTGACTCTTAGAAGTCATTATCTTCTAGTAGAGATGCCTCACTCTGTTGGAAAAAGTTGTCTGTTAACATTTGTCAAGAATGGAATTAATTGTTGACTATTTCTATTATGGATTTTTGTATACGACGTCAACCAATCATTGCAGCCCTACTCCCTTTTTTTTCAAGAGTATATCAAACTATTAACTCAACAGATACTGTTGAATTCCTTTTTGTGTCATTTTGGCTTGTTACCTTTTAACTCATTTAATGCCAGAGGTTTTTTTCAAATGGGAATGCCAGTGCCAGCCAATTTTTGCAATTTTGACTCATTTTTGAAGGCATACAGAAAATTTTGTACTGTAGGTATCTACGCATAGGGGATATCAGAAAAAGCTTTAACCCTCATCTTTTATTAGAAAACAAGTTCAGTTGATTGCAAAACTTTTTGCCCCTTTTGAACTTTGTTACCTTTTGCCATATTTCAGACTTCAAACATAAAGATATAAAACTGTAATTTCTTGTGAAAAATCAACAGTAAGTGGGACACAATCATGAAGTAGAACACACTTTATTGCATATTTAAAACTTTTTTAACAAATAAAAAACGAAAAAGTGGGTGTGCAAAATGATTCAGCCCCATTGAGTTAATACTTTGTAGCGCCACCTTTTGCTGCGATTACAGCTGCAAGTCGCTTGGGGTACGTCTCTATCAGTTTTGCACATCGAGAAACTGATATTTTTGCCCATTCCTCCTTGCAAAACAGCTCGAGGTCATTGAGGTTGGATGGAAAGCATTTGTGATCAGCAGTTTTCAGAGTTTTCCACAGATTCTCAATTGCATTGAGGTCTGGTCTTTGACTTGGCCATTTTATCACCTTGATATGATTTGGGTGAACCATTCCATTGTAGCTTTTGCTTTGTTTTGGATCATTGTCTTGTTGGAAGACAAATCTCCGTACCAGTCTCATGTCTTTTGCGGACTCCATCAAGTTTTCTTCCAGAATGGTTCTGTATTTGGCGCCATCCAACTTCCCAATAATTTCAACCATCTTCCCTGTCCCTGTTGAAGAAAAGCAGGCCCAAACCATGATGCTGCCAAATCCATGTTTGACTGTGGGGATGGTCTGTTGAGGGTGATGAGCTGTGCTGCTTTTACGCCAAACATAACGTCTTGCATTGTTGCCAAAAAGTTTGATTTTGGTCTCATCTGACCAGAGCACCTTCTTCCATGTGTGTTGTGTGTCTCCCAGGTGGCTTGTGGCAAACTTTAAACGACACTTTGTATGTATATCTTTAAGAATTGGCTTCCTTCTTGCCACTCTTCCATAAAGACCAGATTTGTGCAGTATATGACTGATTGTTGTCCTACGGACAGATTCTCCCACCTTAACTGTAGACCTCTGCTTTTCATCCAGAGTGATCATGGGCCTCTTGGCTGCCTCTGTGATCAGTTTTCTCCTTGTATGAGCTGAAAGTTTAGGGGTATGGCCCGATCTTGGTAGATTTGCAGTGGTGTGATACTCCTTCCATTTCAATACTATTGTTTGCACAGAGCTCCTTGGGATTTTTAAAGCTTGGGAAATCTTTTTCAAGTCAAGTCAAGTGAAATGTATTTATATAGCCCTTAATCACAAAAATGTCTCAAAAGACTGCACAGGATTACAATGACACAATTACCTGATCTTAAACCAACTTGCGGGCAAGGAACAACTCAACACCTCAGCGTGAGGAAAAAGAGAAACCTTGAGAAGGGACCTCACAAGTGGTATCCCACTTTCAGGATGACCAGGGTGAATTGCATTTAGCATTACAGTACACAAACATAGTAAACATTAGGTAACATGTTGAAAATTTGTCCGGAAAGTGCATGACAGCAGCGACGCCCCCAGCCTGTAAACTAGTCCAGAAAGTCTATGACGGCCACGACGCAGCTTCCCATCTCTTCCAGCTGGTCCATGCAGGCGTTCACATGCTTCAGGTCAAACGCTGGTCCGCTGACTCATCTCAAATCGCCCTTCTCCTTCGTATCCCCACCAGGCAGGCAGTCGGAAAAAGACAGGACAATACAGAATATGAGGTGGGCATCAATCATAAGCTTTGGAATAAAAGTGTGTCTTAAGCCTTGATTTAAAAACTTCCATTGAGGTTGCAGATCTTATCTTCGGAGGCAGGGCATTCCATAGCACCAGGGCCCGGATGGAGAACGCTCTCAAGCCTGCAGACCTATTGGCTCTCGGAGTCACAAGTAGACCGGCATTTTCCGAGCGCAGATTCCGTGCAGGAACATAGGGGGAAATCAAATCAGAGAGATAAGATGGTGCAAGTCCATCCAAATATTTATATGTTAATAAGAGAACCTTAAAGTCACATCTTAAGTGGACTGGGAGCCAGTGCAAGTTGGCCAATACAGGAGTAATATGCTCAAACTTTATCTTTTGTATCCAAATCCAGCTTTAAACTTCTCCACAACAGTATCTCGGACCTGCCTGGTGTGTTCCTCGTTCTTCATGATGCTCTCTGCGCTTTAAACAGACCTCTGAGACTATCACAGTGCAGGTGCATTCATACAGAGACTTGATTACACACAGGTGGATTCCATTTATCATGGTTAGTCATTTAAATCAGCATTGAATCATTCAGAGATCCTCACTGAACTTCTGGACAGAGTTTGCTGCACTGAAAGTAAAGGGGCTGAATTATTTTGCACACCCACCTTTTCTTTTTTTATTTGTTAAAAAAGTTTAAAATATCCAATAAAGTGTGTTCAACTTCATGATTGTGTCCCACTTATTGTTGATGCTTCACAAGCAATCTTGATGTTTGAAGTCTGAAATGTGGCAAAAGGTCACAAAGTTCAAGGGGGGCAAATTGCTTCGCAAGCCACTGTATGTTTCTAGCTTTTACCTTAGTTTAGTAATCAACAGTTGAACATTGCGGACATTCTTTAAAATCCCTTTTTCCTAGAAAACTTCTGAGAAGAACGCCTTTTTGTGAAAACTTTCGCTTGGGTGCTTTTTTTTGAATACTGTATATTTGTAGTACCTCCAATATACATATATATATATGAACTCTGTAATAACTTTTCAGAGCCCGTTTTTACCGGTGAAGTGATCACATGATTTCACCCCCCATGGGATGCACAATATGTTATCCCTCTCTGCCTCGACAATAACAAAGGCACTTGATTATCTCTTCAGAAAAAAACAAAAACTACCCGTTCCTATCAATATATTCAGTACTGTGACCACACTTTCACTATGCCTACTCGCCATACAGACCCGCTTACCCACTTATATTGCTGGATACAGGAAGCAAGATTTGTGGACAAAGATCATGCCATTTAATGTTTATTCATTATTCTGAAACCATTCCCAGAGGCTTGATACTTAATGATCAGGTATCGCTTTTTAAAAAAAAACAAATATAATTTTAGCTTTTGCCACTCAGGGACAATGCTTCTGGAAAGGTATTCATAGCACACAATGAAGTTTTTATCTACATTTATTATGTACGGAATATGCGGCACAGCAACTGGGTGGGTCTCGCACAGCACCGCGGTGCAAAGGTTCAGGGTTCAAGTCCAGCTACCACAGCTTCCCTGTGTGGAGATTGCACGTTCTCTCCGAGCCTGCATGGGTTTCAGCCAGGCACTCTGGATTCCTCCCACATTCCAAAAATATGCATGTCAAGTTAATTGGCCGGTTCAAATTGTCCCTAGGTGTGAATAGGGCGAGTGAATGGTTGTATGTCTCTGTGTGACCTGAGACTGGCTGCCAACCAGTTCAGGGTGTACCCTGCCCACTGTCCAAAGATAGCTGGGATGAGCTCCAGCAGCCCTGCGACCCTACTGAAGATAAGCGGTGCAGATAATGGATGGATAATGGATGGATTATGCACAGAATATACATATTTTCTTAAATCTACGATATACAGTATCTCTTTTTTCTTGCCTTATCCCATTTGAATTAGGATAGGCTGTCACTTGACACAGCACCTGATCAGCTTTTGTTGGTGGTGGTTGGGTGGGGTGGATGAAGGTGGATTGAAGGTAGCTGGGTCCCCCGCCGGTTTGAACTGCCGATTTTTCACCTGCTTCATCCTGTGTGTCTTTTGAATCATTTTAGCATTTTCAAGGTGAGCACTTGGCATTAGATTTGTTCTAAGACTCCTTTTGCCAGTGTTAACCTTAATTTAGCATCCCTTCGCCGCTAATTGCATCAAATTTCTAGCTAGCAGTGACACAAGCAGGTCACTCTTTAGTTGTTGCATCTTTGTGAGGGACAGCTACCGTTGTGGCCATCTTTTGCCTTCCTTTTGGGTTTGTTGCCATGGGAACGGCTGTGTATCTTCAGCATACGAGTGTGTGCATGTCTGGATCCAAACACTGCCCTGTATGTATCAACGACTGAAAACTTTTATGGTCGGACTTGTTTAGTTAGCAAACATAGTTAGGATTCAGTTTGTACAGTGGCATGCTGAGTTTCAAAACCAAACACGGTACTGTAATTATGTTTTCAAGTTAGTGTTGGACATGATTAATCACCTCCCTCATTATTACTGGAAGTTAATGCTGGTATCGCTGTCAGCTAAACTGTTGTTGACACTGTAGCTCTGCTCACTCTGTGGCATCGAGAGCAGAGCATTAAGTGGTTACAATTGTACATCTACATCCGAATTGAAATGAAATAAGAGTTTATTATAACCATTTAGCATGGAGGGAGTGCATGCATGGTGCAATAGCAAGGGGGGAGGGTGCGTGTGATTGCTGGTGCATAAGAGACTGAGGCTGCGGCCCATTCTTCTCACTTTCCCTCGCTGTTTGCCCTAGTCACTCGGTTTTGCGCGTGCACGTGCTAATGGGATGTGTCCCAATACTCTCAAGACTGAGGAAGAAGTGCGCTTCAACCCACAAAATAACCACTTCAGGTGGAGGGAGGTCAGGAGCTGACTAGGAACGAAGTGACTTCCCAGAAGACTTTGCGAATTCTCAATATCAACAAACATGGCTGGAAAGGAACCGCACAAATGTAACTCATTTTCCACAATTAAGCATGTATTAGCAACGAAATATATTGGGATATCTTAGCTAGACATAAATGCCAGCTCAGTAGCCTAGATGGTAGTGTGCCCGCTTTGAGACTGGGAGGTCGCTGGTTCGCGCTTCGACCGAGACATACCTAATTGGTATAATGGCGGCGCCCTCTGGCTGCGGCTGCATCGACTCGCTACAACGGGTCAGGTGTATCGACATTTCGTTCTGTGTACATTGTTACAAAGAATGACAATACAAAGGAAATTATTATTATTATTATTATAATTATTATTATTATTAATAGAAAATCATATTTTCGCGTTAAAACATGAACATTGCAAAATCGTTACTTTACACAGTGCACAAATCTACCGAGGAAGCCGCAAAAAATTCTCCACACTACAAACTGTAGAGTTGGATAACTGCAGAAAATCATGGTTCAGCATATCCCTGTTTTTATCTTAGACGAGTCGTGCCTTTACATATTCATGGCTAGTCGTTAAAGCAGCATAGTCACAATAACAATCTGGATATATGCGCTTGTTTACTGCACACAATTTCGGGTGTCCTGTTTTAGTTAGAATATGATGCTTTCATCTGAGATCAAAATGCATTAGTTCTCATCATGCATCATGAGTATTGTCTCCGTATTTCACGTGGAAATACAGATGAAACAAATAACTATCACTCAGTCCACTGTCTTCTCTGTCAACACATATTAAATAAACTAATTAACTTCTCAAAATGTTGTCCAAATGTGGAGACAATTCTAAAGTAATGTGATGCTGGCCATTAGAAGGCTCTTACAGCCATATGAATAACATGTCAGGGTTGTGCATCTATTCACAAATAAATAATTATCCAGAACACATTCTTTAATTTCCTGTCTCACATCAAGTTGCATCGGCCTATTAATGAGCAACTTGTGTCTAATGTGGTCATGTGGGCTAATGTTTCAGACTTTGCAAACCACAGCCTTGATCAAATTCAGGGCAGAAAATGATGAACAGTTCACAAAGAAAAAGTTCACCACAAAACAACTGGGAGTGAGTAGCCTAACATGCAGTTTGGCAATCTCATTGTGACAATGCATTACCCATGCTAATGTCATAGGATAGCTATCGAAGCGATCGGCCTGGAGGGGAGAATCACAAGACAGCAGGCAGCAAAAAACATGGGAAAACTTAAAAATGAAATAAAAGGTAATTCAAAATTCAATTTGACATCATCTTAACCCGTGAGCTGTTGTTATGTATATCCTATTTCAAATACATACACAATATATTACAGTGCCATGTTACTCTGAAAGGCCAATGTAAAACGTCCCGTGGAAGAGCTGGCCACCATCACAGCTACCACACCATCCACACCACCGGGCACGTCGTCTGCATTTTCCACTCTGGCACCAAACCCCAAATCACCCAGAAAAAAAGGAAGCACGATATACTCCTTGACTTTTTATAAGAGGAGTCTGCCAGAGTGCAGAAAAGGACAGAAGAAACTGAGGCTGAAATTGAGCGGTTCCTGATCCTTTTTTGGGAAGCTCGTGGACTAATTGCCAGAACAGTGACATCTCTGCAATGTTTCCCTTTGTTTTATAAAAGGGAAATATTTTATTTCATCAAGAACTCAATGAAGTTCCAGTTTGTGTTACAGTTTGATGGACGTATTGGTATATTTTTGTTACATTTTGTGACACATTATTAATTTGTATTTCAGACCGAAGTGAGTTTGTTTTTCTGAAAGTAAATTATTATTTAACCCAGAGTGATTTGTAGTTGCCTCTGTCCAACAATTACACAGTTCACACACAGTATGTCACATCATTATGAAATAAACCACCAAGGTGTTACTCAAAATAAAGACGGTTAATGAATAGTATAGAAACAATATACCAAATACACATGACGCAGAGGTAAAGTATGTACATTAACTTGTGAAGAACTCAGGACAAATAGTGACTGCTGCAGTAATAACTAAAAGTGATCCAAAATAAAAGAGGAACAGAACTTTTTTCAAGTTAATCCAACCATATAATGCGGGGCTTGCGCTTTGTTACATCAATGAGGCGAGTCAATCTCTTCTGGCATTTCCAGAGGTTTCATTGGGGTCAGGAAGTTCTGGAATTGGCAGCTGCAGGTCCATATTGTCCTCTGATACATCCTGATCTGGCTCTTGGATGTCCCCGTTGTCTATGCAAACATTATGCAGAAAAGCACAAGATGCAAATATGGGTCTGACTTCCAGAGCCTGAAACATGGCTTTGGGCAATTTCTTCCATATTAACTGTGCAATCTGGTGGACAATTCTGTGTACGGTGGACCTGGGAACACTGAATTCCCGTGACACCACGCAGTAGGACAGACCGTGGGCCAGCTAGTATACGTAGATCAGGACCTCCAGCCATGGTGCTGTTCCCTCTTCCGCAGCTCCTGCAGGGCCCACATGGCCTTCTTGCTAAGCTTGAAGTCCTGGATGAGTTCTGACTTCACATGGAACCATAAGCACAGGGTGGGAACATTCCTGTCCAACCTGTCCACGCTTATGGGACAGCCACTCTGAAACACAATAGATAAGATAAGCAGTTTAGACATAAATGTGGGCATAGAAAAGAAAAAGACAGCTTTTACTGTGACGTAATCATCATGAAAAAAATGTAGTAATGATCTTTTTTTTATTATCTTATGGCAACTGTTTTGAATTAAATTACTTATGAACAAAGGTGTTTGGGTGCTACAGAGAAGGTTTGGTAGCGATATTATGTCAGTTCAAGGGTCAGGTGGACTGTTCTTGTGTTTGTTTACTTCTCATCGTGTCACACAATAAAGACTCTTACTATATGCCATAAAATGGCATTAAGATACTAATAAGTAGGTTGTCATTTATGTCTACACAAATATAGCGTATTATGTAAACGTGCGTTGTACATTAACCCTTACTGTATTTGACCGAACGGGTCAATTTTTTACATAGCGCCGAAGCCGTCTTCAGTTAAGCGCATTTCTCTTCCGTTGATTGGAGACACGGAAAAGGTGATGAGCTGTCAGGCGATCGGTACTAACACAGCTGTAGTGGGCATTTTCAATGTTGCACGGACTTTTGAACTGCCACACCGCACATTGAGACTTCAGTTGTTTACATGTGACGTAGACCAATACATGACTGAGGTGTACAGATCATTAGAATTATGGCCATCTACTGGACTGGGGTGGAACCTTGCATGTGACGTCAAATTTATCAGGCGACAATGTTCACTTGCACTCCGCTCACTGAGGGGACTTCTCTATGGAGGGACCTCACTGAGTAACTTCAACTACTTGAAGTTACTGTAACTTTCAAGGAAAGCACACGATTTTTTTTTACTGCATACTGTTTTTCTATTATTTTATTTTCATGAAGCGAAGCGCAGAGAAAAACTCTTCTGCGATTTTGTAACCTGCACTCACTGCTGCCGGAAGCGCAGCAGAATGCGCGTTCACGCGAGGGGGGAGGATTCTGTACGGGAGTCGGATTTGGGCACAACACAGGGAAACGAGAACGGGTCCGGACCAGTGTGTGAAGTGCCTCCATTTTAAAGACTAGGGTCGTCGGCCGAGGGGGATTCCCGCAAAAAGTGAAAATCTGCAAAGTAGCGACGCCCCTTCAAAAAAAAATAAAAAATTAAAATAAAAAAACAGACTGCGAAGCTCTGAATCCGCGAACGTCGAACCGCGAGGTATTTGTTTTTTGAAATTGGCCCTCAGTTGAGCTCGTAGAGCAACTGGTTGAAAAACAGTGTGCAGTCTTTTGTAATGGTGCCCCACTCATATGTCGCAATCTGACCAAAGTTTTCTTGCAGTAACATTTTCAGGAATTGGCAGATGCCCCACTTGTTAAATTGCACACTTGGTGGCATTTAAATTTCAATTATTCATAACATTTCCCTTTTAGGACCACCACGACCCGAAACTTCATAATTACTTTCCTTTACACACCCAAAGCTTCAAAAAGAGCCTCAGAACTAGCCGCGCAAGTCATGAAGTAATCCACGTTAAGCCTCGAGCTCGAAATTCGGGCGCGACATCTTGAAACCCAGAAGAGTAAATGAGTCGGTGATTGCGGATGTGCCGCTGTATCAAAAGTATTGCGCTTTATCACTGCGATATTCTAATGGAAAATGAAAGAGGAGAAACCCTGTGACTGAAAGAGAATTTGAGAAGCGGTTAGCACTGACCAGCGGGTCGGACTTTTTAACCCGCAGACTGCAACCATCTTCTCTGCAAATGAATGCACTTAAAACTAATTTGGTGTCCTAGGGGCTTTGCATATTCAACTGAGGATGGCCTATAGTATTTAGGGCATAAATTGGAATTATATGGCCCGCAAGACTAGTGTGGCTTTTTTTAATGATTACATCTGACTTAGAGAAAAAACAATATTCACTATTTCAACCCATTTTGGGAATGCAAAACCACATCCATACCACTCGCAAAAGGAGCACTGTAGAATTTTTATACCTTTGTTGCTGTAAAGTGTATAAGTTTGGATTTTCATCCATTATCTGCACCGCTTATCCTCAGCAGGGTCGCGGGGATCCCGGAACCCATCCCAGCTGTTTTCGGGCAGTGGGCAGGGGACACCCTGAACAAAGACGAACAACTCACTCGCTCATTCACACCTAGGGACTCTTTGGACCGGCCAATTAACCTGACATTCATTTATTGCAAGAACGGGGAGAACATGCAAACTCCGCACAGGAAGGTAGCTGGATTTAAACCTATTACCTCAGAACTGTGCCGGGACGCGCGGACTCCTCAGCCGCAGTGCCGCTCAAAGGGATGTGCAGTCTAGTAAAAGCTATCTTTAATTCAGATTTACCTTTACCAGAGATGCAATGGCACTGACTGGTGATGTTTCGCGGATTTTTTTTAATGAATTACATTTTATTTGGCTAGAAAATGGTTGAAAAACACTGTTTTAGCAGATGAAATGCATCCGAATCCACACGTATGACCAGTTTTGGGAGTAACGCATAACAAAGGAAAACAAAGGAGCGCGTAACTGGAATGCGATCACTTTCTTCTGGATAACTTTAACGTGTTTTGAATATAATTTTGAAACGCTACTGTTTTGATGATGGCAGCGTGCATGGACGCAGCGGCACACAGCTCTTCAACTAATATTCTATTTATTACCGTTTTCTTGTCTATTTTGGTTTCTTTTCTGAACAGATGTGTGGCCAATAATCCCTATAATCATGAGGAACTAATAAATTTGGGTCTGCATCTGAATTTCAACTTTTTGGACACCTTTTATACGACATTTGATATCCCGCAAGAAATACAAAGGGTTGCGGGATGTCCGTGGGTGGCCAACCCACTTACGAAGCGGCGGAGACAGTGTAGGGATCGCAAACAAAAGCCGGGATGTCGCTTGGGCCATGGTGCTAAGCTAAAGGAGCTAAATCAGCGAAACGACAGAGAAGTACATGATAATGATGGGATTGTACCTAGTTCCACAAATATTTCTTCATCGATCTTGCCTGTCAACCGACGCCTGAGACTCAACACGCCCGATTGGCGACATCTTGTAGCGATTTCTACTAAGACTTAAGCTAAGTTAAACGATTCAGCAAAGCTAAAATTTGGTCTTTTATATATTAGATTGCTTGCTCTTGAAGCTGTTGATGATCTTATTCGTGATCACAAACTTAATGTAATTGGTCTGTGTGAAACTTGGTTGAGACAAGATGAGTTTTTACGGTTAAATGAGGCTTCTCCTCAAGACTATGTGAGCTGTCATGTAGCACGCTCTTTGAAGAAGGGTGGCAGTGTTGCGCTTATTTTTGAAAAAATACTCAAACTTACTTTCCGTACCTCAAATAATTATAAGGCGTTTGAGGCTCTTGTCATGCGGTCCTCTTTAATGTCAATCATTTGTCGCGCCCCAGGACCATACTCAGTTTTCTTAGATGTTGTCTGACCTCGTAACCTATGCAGACAAAATAATAATCATGGGAGACTTTAACATTCATGTGAACTCCCCACTCAGTTCACTTACTGTTGCGTTTCGGTCTCTAATTGACACATTTGGTTATAGTCAACTGATTGATTTGCCGACTGACTCAAGGAGTTTCAATCGCAAATGTGACGGTGTTACTGTGTACTAACATTATTTCTGATCATTGTTTAGTTACATTTGAGGTGCTGGCTTAAGACTGCAGGCAATCTGAAAGAAAATGGCTCACTACCAAGCTTGAGGTTTTCCGTCAAACCTAGTGTGACAGCTTGTTAAAGTATAAAGCCGCCCTTGCCTCTGCAAAATCAGCCTATTTTTCGATGGTGATTGCGGCACAAAAGAATAACCCCAAAATATTTTCGACTCTGTAGCATCACTATCAAGGCAACAGATTATTCCAGGTAGTTCTACCCATTCAGCCCATGACTTTATGGTTTTCTTTAATAAGAAGATTCAATGCTTACGGGAAGAGATTTCTGAACACTGAACATCAGGTGTAGTTCCAGCGGCTTTTAAGTCCGCTGTTATTAAACTTCCAGGAATGTGTTTCTGTTGTAAAGCCTTAGTCTCAATTCTGTTCACCATGAATCATTTCTTTAGGCTCTTTGAAATTACTGATCTGATGGCAAATTGGCCTCCTGGAAAGAAACCTGCCTCCCTTTTGGTCATCGCTCCCCTCATCTAAGATGGATGTCATTGGGGAGTAAACCTCTTAGTTTATGTCCTTAGAGATTCTGTGAGGGACATCGATACAACTTCTGAGTGAAAGTAATAATTGATCCAAGTATCAAAATGGCAGCAGTTGCCCTGTAGCTTTAGGTATGACAATTAACCTTCTTAGCTGGTTTGTGCTTTCTACTACTTTCCTGTTTGACCCGCTTCTTGGGGTCCTTACCTTCAGTTCTAAATATTATAAACAAATCACTCTCCTCAGGTGTAGTTACAGCGGCTTTTAGGTTCGCTGTTATCAAACCTACACTGAAACGACCCAACCTTGATCCAGAAAGCTTATGTAATTATAAACCTGTTTCAAACATACCGTTTCTTTCTAAAGTACTTGGAAAAATTGTGGCACAGCAGCTGAAAGATTTCATATCCGAGAACAATCTTTTCAAATCCATGCAATCAGGACTCAGGGCTAACCACTCCACTGACACAGCCCTGATTTATGATCTTCTACTGGCAATGGACTCCGGCGCTTCATCACTCTTGCTGCTGCTGGACCTTAGTGCTGCTTTTGACACTGTGGACCATGATATCTTACGAAAACAGTTGGAAAAATGGATGGTCTCTCAAGAACCGTCCTCTTATGGTTCAGATCCTACCTCTCAGATAGGACCCACTGTGGCATGAGATCACTGACTGAAGAGTGAAGCTAGCATAGCCGCTAATGTGCGATGGCCACGTGAATGACACGATTTTGGCGTCTGTGGGTTTTGAAAAGAAAATAAATCACGGTGTCGACGTCGCCGTTGACTCGGCCGATTTCTTTCGAAAACCAGTGCAGGAAGGAGGCCGATTCGTCCTGCTTTCCGAGATCGGCCATTGTTGACGCTGGCAAACATGGCGGCGCTGGTTTGTAAAGCAACCAAAGGCCGGGGAAACTAAGTCCGGCGAAATAGCAACCTGAGAGTCAGAGGGCGATCGGGTCAGGCGATCAGCAGACTGTGCCGTAAGAGAAGCGTGGAATTTTCAAGATGCCGAGCAGGGATAAAGAACTCGAAGAAATTAAAAAGTCACTCGGCTTTTTAATGGACAAAATGGATTTAATCACTAAACAACAAGATACAATCATGAGTTTAATGGCTGAAATCAAAGACCTAAAAAACAAAAACATGGAGAAAGACAAGAGGATTATTGCGCTAGAAGGACACGTAGCAGATCTGGAACAGTACACCAGGATCAATGACATTATTATCACCGGTCTGGACATCAAACCTCGGACCTATGCCAAGGCTGTGGCAAATAAAAGTATTGCAACGGATGCTGATCAAGATTCTGCTGAGCAACAGGTCATTTCTTCTGTGAGCAAAAAAGGGATACCCATCAATGCTGAGGACATAGAAGCATGCCATCAATTAACAAGAGTAGAGAACCGCCCTAAGGCAACCATCGTGAGATTTGTCAACAGAAAACAAAAACATGAAATCCTTAAGCAAGGAAAAAAACTAAAAGGGACAATTGTTTATTTAAATGAACACTTGAGCAAAAAAAATATTGCAAGACAGGCTTGATTTTTGAGGAAAACAAACAAGGTACAAGGAACTTGGACTTCAAACTGTAGAGTATATATAAAGTTAAACGGCACTCCAGAAGAAGCAAAAATAATTTGGGTCCGAGAAATGCAGGAGCTGGACAGATTTGCCTGAAGTTATACAATGGCATCCTGGACTGACAATATGTACACTTTTATTACAGATCACAATAAAAAAATCCATCATAATATATTAGGCCATGATCTACCGGAACTGAGCATTGTTGATCACGAAGACTCCAATAATTCAAGATTAGATGACTTTGATCCTGACCACAAATTTCTATCAACTAGCTCAGACAATTGCAAATATTATACTGCAAATGAATATAATACTTTTGTTAAATCTGAAGGGAAATTCTCAATAATACACTTTAACAGTAGAAACATGTACACAAATTTTGATGACATCACTGAATGCTTACAGCAATTTGAGAACCCTGTGTTTGCTCACGTCGTCGCGTCTACGAGATTGTTTCAGATTCCTACTTTAGCAGAATTATGGATTGAGACTTTTTATATTGAAAAGTTTCGGGTAAGTATCTCGGACGATTGGCGCAAGTGCCGCGCACAATTGTTTTACAGTCGGAAGCTGCTGCCGATCGTTGTTGAAGGATATCCCCTCCCACGGCTGCTAGGACGCTCTTGGCATCCGACGCTTACAAGTGAGTATGGGTTACTGTAAAGGTTGCTCCCGTGTCCGTAGGCAGGTTGCCCTTCTAGAGGGACGTGTCCGTGAGCTAGAGCAGTTTAAACGGAAAATGTTAGGTGCCTCGGACACCACTGCTAGCGTGGGTTGTAGCGAACCTGCTAGTCCGGTTAGCATTAGCCCTAAACGGCCCTGTACTACACTCCACCCCGGTCTACTGGCTCCCGCACCCTAGTTATAGGTGACTCCATCACCCGTAACATAAAGCTTAGCACCCCAGCCACGGTTATGTGTATTTCTGGGGCCAGAGCACCCGACATTGAGGCTAATTTGAGGGAGCTGACGAGCAAACCTAGACACCAGGACAGGGCTAGCTACACCGATATAGTCATTCACGTCGGCTCCAATGATACTAGAATGAGACAATCTGAGATTACAAAGAAAAATATTGCTAGGACCTGTAATCTCGCCAGAAAGATGAGTCGGCATCGAGTAATTGTCTCTGGCCCCTTGCCTGCGAGAGGCAATGATGAGAGGTTTAGCAGACTAGTCTCGCTTAACCGATGGCTGGCAAGTTTTTGCAATCAGAAGGGATTTAGGTTTGTGGATAACTGGCCTGCTTTCTGGGGCCGACCTGACCTGCTGAGGAGAGACGGCCTTCACCCTAACTGGGAAGGTGCTCTCACTCTTTCTAAAAATATAGATTACTGTTTAAGCCTTCCATGACAGGATACACTAGTGCAGGCCAGGTCACAGGTGATTAGTGAACCTGTTACCATGGGTGTGGAGTCTGTAACGCTAGAGCTAACTAGCGCTATGCTAGATTCATGCAATTCACATAGTTTTTGTAGTTTAGAGTGTTCTACTGACTGCACCATACACCCTGATTTATACTATTCTATAGCATCTTCTTCTGTGCCTCTTACCTCTGTTTCTCCCTTGTTAGGTGAGGAGGGAGAAGAAATAACATTATTTTCTACCAATAGTCATCCTGCTACTCCACCTGTCAACAATATTCCTGTGGTATGGAATTCGGGCCGCATCTGCCGTCATGCAAGGCACAAGACCCGGGACCGGCAGTCGAATCCTGTGGTGGTTACCACTAAGGTGCAAAATTCGCGAAAGGTTTCAGCTCAGTCCACAGTGCTGAAGCTTGGCCTTCTTAATATTAGATCACTAGCCTCCAAAGCTTTACTTGTTAATGACCTTATTAATGAACACAATCTTAACCTTATTGGCCTTTGTGAGACCTGGTTGAAACCAAATGAGTTTGTAGTGTTAAATGAGGCTTCTCCCCCTAACTTTGTGAGTGCGCACTTGTCACGACCATGCAAAAAAGGTGGAGGTGTTGCTCTTATATCGGAAAATAGGTTGAAATTTACTTCTAATACCCCTACTAGTTTTAAAACGTTTGAAGCACTTGTTATGAGGTCCTTAATGTCAACACCAATTTATATAGTTGTTGTGTATCGCCCACCTGGACCATACTCAAATTTTTTGGAAGAATTTTCTGATTTGTTAACAGACTTAGTTACGTATGCGGACAATGTTGTAATTATTGGTGATTTTAATGTTCACATAAACTCCCCATCAAATTCACTTGCAATTGCATTTAAGTCACTGATGGATACATTTGGTTTCAATCAAATAGTTGATGTGCCAACTCATAAAGATGGGAACACTCTAGATCTTGTCCTGACCCGTGGCGTAGTAGCCTCAAATGTTACAGTGTTACCGTATCCTAATGCCATCTCTGATCACTATTTTGTTAAATGTGAGGTGTTGTTTAATGTTTACTGTGATAAGGAAAATATAGGCTTTAGCAGTCGCAATATCCGCCCTAAAACGGTGTTAGCCTTAAAAGAATTATTACCTACGGTAACTGCAGCCTTCCCTTCGTACACTGGGTCTGTTGACTCACTTACAAACAACTTCAATACTGCTTTGGTAAATGTTCTTGATTCTGTGGCGCCCCTAAAGTATAAATTCCGACCCAAGAAGAATACACCTTGGTTTACTGAAGAAACTAGGTTACTCAAACAAAGTTGCAGAAAAATTGAACGAAAATGGCGCACTACTAAGCTGGAGGTTTTTCGACTGGCCTGGTGTGACAGTTTGCTGAAATATAAAGTAGCTCTTGCCTCAGCTAAAGCTTCGTATTTCTCTAAGATTATTGTTGAACATAAGAATAATCCAAAATTTTTATTTGACACAGTGGCGAAACTTACCAGACAACAACTTAACCCAAATGGTTGCACTCATTCTGCTAATGACATTATGGAATTTTTTAATAAAAAGATTCAACTAATCAGGAATGAAATTTTAAAAGAACGCTCTGTTTCCTCCTCCTATATCAAAGATGTGGAGGTGCTAGGTATGGACTGTGTCAGCGGTTGTTTAGAAACATTCTCCAGTTTCAATGAATTGTCCCTTGATAATCTAACACAGATGGTCAGTAGGGCCAAGCAAACTACGTGCCTGCTTGATCCGTTTCCAGCTTCACTGGTGAAGGATCTGTTTGAGATCTTAGGACCATCAGTTTTAAATATTATTAATATATCGCTATCCTCGGGTATTGTTCCTATAGCCTTCAAGTCTGCCGTCATTAAACCCACGCTTAAGCGACCTAACCTTGACCCAGAAAGCCTAGGTAATTATAGGCCAGTGTCAAATCTGCCATTTCTTGCGAAATTACTTGAAAAGGTCGTTGCACAGCAGCTAAATGACTTCATGTCAGAAAATAACCTTTTTGAAACTGTCCAGTCAGCATTTAGAGCAAATCATTCTACAGAGACAGCCCTTGCAAAAGTAACCAATGATCTCCTTTTAACAATAGATTCTGGTGCCTCATCAATGTTACTGCTGCTGGATCTCAGCGCTGCTTTTGATACGGTCGACCACAACATATTATTGATTCGTCTAGAACGCATTGGTATCTCAGGAACTGTACTCTCGTGGTTTAGGTCCTACCTGTCAGACAGGATGCAATGTGTTAACTATGGCAATCTGACCTCTAAACAATCTAATGTCCCTTGTGGTGTTCCTCAAGGCTCTGTACTTGGCCCCCTTCTTTTTAGTATTTATATGATCCCGCTTGGTGACATTATCCGCAAGTATAATATTAGTTTCCATTGCTATGCAGATGACACTCAACTGTATGTGCCACTGGAAAAAACTGGACATTTAAGTTTTAGAAATCTGGAGGATTGCCTTACTGAGATTCAAAGATGGATGTCAAATAATTTTTTACGCCTTAACCCAGAAAAAACTGAAATGTTGATTATTGGTCCAGCTCACTGTCGTCATTTGTTTTCAAACATTACCCTGAACCTAGACAAATGTAATATCACCCATAGTGACTCGGTCAAAAATCTAGGTGTTATATTTGATCCTAATCTGTCGTTTCAGTTACATGTGAAAAATATTACTAGAATAGCTTTCTACCACCTCCGTAATATTGCGAAGATTCGTTCAATGCTGTCCCAATCAGATGCAGAGATTTTAATTCATGCGTTTATTACTTCTCGGCTTGATTACTGTAATGTATTGCTTTCTGGTCTCCCGATGTCTAGCATTAAAAGTTTGCAGCTGGTTCAGAATGCGGCAGCTAGACTTTTGACTAAGACTAAAAAGTTTGAGCATATTACACCTGTATTGGCCAACTTGCACTGGCTCCCAGTCCACTTAAGATGTGACTTTAAGGTTCTCTTATTAACATATAAATGTTTGCATGGGCTTGCGCCCTCTTATCTCTCCGATTTGATTTCCCCCTATGTTCCTTCACGGAGTCTGCGCTCGGAAAATGCTGGTCTACTTGTGACTCCGAGAGCCAAGAAGTCTGCGGGCTCGAGAGCGTTCTCCATCCGGGCCCCGGTGTTGTGGAACGCCCTGCCTCTGGAGATAAGATCTGCAACCTCAACGGAAGTTTTTAAATTGAGGCTTAAGACACACTTCTATTCCAAAGCATATGATTGATGCCCACCTCGTATTCTGTTTTGTCCTGTCTTTTTCTGAGGCCTGCCTGGCTGATACGAAGGAGAAGGATGATTTGGGATGGGTCAGCGGACCGGGGTCTGACCTGCAGCATGTCAACCCCTGCATTTACCAGCTGGCGTCGTCGTTGATGTCATGCTCTTTCCGGACATTTTCAACATCTTACCTAGTGTTTACTATTCTGTGTACAGTAATGCTAATTGTAATTCACCCTGTTCAATCCTGGAAGGGGGATTACCACATGTGAGGTCCTTTCTCAAGGTTTCTCTTTTCTCCTCACACTGAGGTTTTTGAGTTTTTCCTTGCCCGCATGCTGGTTTGCTAGTTTAAGATCAGGTAATTGTGTAATTTTGTAACTGTAATCCTGTGCAGTCCTTTGAGACATTTTTGTGATTAAGGGCTATATAAATAAATTTGACTTGACTTGACTTGACTAGAACCCGTTTAGTGTGATTGCAGTTTCTGAAACGTGGTTCAGTGAGGAAAGGGGTGTTAATTTTGAATTAAACAACTATAATTTGAACTATGTAAATAGAATAAAGAAAATAGGAGGAGGAGTAGCTACATATGTGCACAAAAAATTCAAATCGAAAATATTACAAAACATGTCATTTGTCATTGACGATTTACTTGAATGTATTACAATAGAAATTATAAATAAAAAAAGGAAAAATATTATAGTCAGTTTTGTATATACCTGTAGATCACCGGGCTCAAATTTGGAAACCTTCACAAACTGGGCTGAAAAAACATATTCAACAATAGGCGCCAAAACACTATTCATTTGTGGAGATTTCAACATTGATCTAATGAATCCAAACAAACATAAAAACATTGATGACTATATTAATATAATGTACAGTATGAGTTTGTACCCAACTATATTGAGGCCTAGTAGATTCACTTCACACAGTGCAATGCTCATTGACAATATATTTACGAATAATATGGAATTTACAAACGTCAGCGGATTACTGGTTTGTGATATTTCTGATCACCTACCAGTATTTACAGCGTATGATGAAAAGGTTACAAGACACGAATCAACTAGGGATTATGTTTACAAATGGGTTAGAACTGAAGAGACTGTTATATCACTCTATGATGACTTAGTTAAACAAAACTCGAATTCGAAAACCGATTTGGTCGAAAATCGTTTTTCCCATTAAAAGTAATGTAAAATCGTTTTAATCCGTTCCAACACCCTGAATGTTTACCATGAACGTAAACATGAAGCTAACCCAGGCTAACCGTACGTTAGCGTGATCTTCCGTACGAAAGATTACGCTAACATGAATGTGTAAAAATAAAAAAATCAGGTCGTTTACACGTCATTTAGCACCCGGGTCTCCACAACAAGTGGCTAGCGCTTCATTGGAAAGGGAGCTCCGTTCTAACACCCTGAATGTTTTACGTAAACAAAGCTAACCCAGGCTAATCGTACGTTCGCGTTATCGTAATCTTCCGTACGAAAGATTACACTAACATGAACGTGTAAAAATAAACAAAGGGTAAAGAAAAGAATTATGAATAGGATTTCTTACCTTTGTGGTGCTCAGCAGAAGCCATGCTGTATGTATAGCAAGATCGGAAACTCGCACACCTTCTACATATTTTGCTATTATTTCTTTCTTAAATGCAATAGTTGTACCACTACTCTTCTTTTTTCACCTGTACTAACTTTGCTGCTTGCACCGACCTTCTTCGGAGGCATAATTAGGGGCTAAAACACTTAGTACACCTATATTAAAAGCGAAAGCAAAACAAAAACGTCCGCACGTGATAACAGTTCTTCACGAGGGGTGGGGGCAATCTACACGATCTACACCCGTACGCCGCTCAGCATCGCACCCTAGCGTACCGGCGTTCGAACTCCGATTATTTGACCGAACAGCGAAGCAAGAATTTCTCGAAATTTTTGAACGAGAAACGATTTGTTCGAACTGAGAGGCGTTTGAAAACCGAGGTTCCACTGTATATGGTACAGATGATGTGGATCGTGAGTTTGACATATTTTTGGAAATATTTACCAACAAGTATAACAAGAATTGCCCAAAGAGACAAATTACAAAATATTAAGAATAAATCTGTAAACCATCCATGGATAACTAAGGGTTTGTCCTTTTCCATGTTTTTCTTTGATTTCAGCCAATAAACACATGATTGTATTTTGTTATTTGGCAACTATATCCAATTTGTCCATCATAAAGCCAAGTGACTTTTTGATTTCCTCAAGTTCCTTGTCCCTGCTCGGCATCTTGAAAATTCCACTCTTCTTTTACGGCACCGTCTGCTGATCCCCTCACCCGAGCGCCCTCCGGCTGAACTTGGAAAGCAGGATGAATTGGCGTCTGCTTGCTAATGCTAACTTCGTTTAGCAGTCTCGCTCTCAACGTTGTGGCGTCTCACTCTCGACGTTGTGGGGACTCGCTCTCAACGTTGTGGCGACTCGATGTCAAGTTTTTGGCATCTGCCTGCGGTCTGCCGCGTGGCATGTGAGCGCTCCGAAGCCCAACACCCTGGCAGTTGGCGCCAAAGGAGTAGCTGCTCAGCCACTACGGCGCGGCGTCGTTGTCCTCGGACCTCGCAGCGAACTACCGCGAGGAGGCGAAACGAAGCAACGCTTCCTGCAGCTGACAAAGAAAGCATTTTAAGCCAACAGAGGCCGTTAAACCGCTGTAGAGCTGATCTTTCCCTGCAGTTTTCGGTTGCTAGAAAAATAAATATTGAAAGTCTTTGCGAGAAGTGTCTTTGAAATTGTATTGCACAAATAGAATCCTTTTCATTGACTCAACAGAAAGCCTGTTCCTCTCATTGGTCCACTAGCTCTGCATTAATGAGAAAACCCGCTCAACATTGGCATTATGAAGAGGAAGTGCAAAGACAAACTGCAATCTTCAGGAGTTCTGGATCACATGCAAGGCTTTTGGCCTTCTCAAAATATTTTGTTCACTTCTTGTGCACCTGCATGCCACTGTTTTCCTCAGCTTAGTGACCTAGTCAAAACACCATCAATTGGCACCCCCTTTTCTCCTATTTAGTGGATATAATGAAATTAAATGATCTGCATTTAAACAGCGCTTTTCAAGTCAATGACGACTTTCCGAAGCACTTTACAATGTGCTTCACATTTACACATGCACACACACTCACACACCAATAGCGGCCGCACAGCCATGCAAGGCACCAACCTGCTTATTGGGGGCATTACCCAAGGACACTTTGACATGTAACACGGAGGAGCCGGGATTCAAACCTGCGATTTCTTGATCGCCAGACGAGCACTCTACCTCCTGAGCTAATGCCGCATCCACATCATTCCAATCTGGTGGCTCACTCAGATCCATCCATATGAACCAGGGGTTGGCAACCTATGACAGGGGTTAACCAGTGGCACGCGAGCGCACAGCAAAATAATACAAATAATAATGATTTTTTTTTAAAGAGCATATTTACCTGAAATTTAGACATTTTCAGTTGCGCGCCATGTTCACGAGAGAGCCCCACCTTTTCTGTTTCGCGTGTGAGTGCGTGTCTGTGCCGCGCCTCGCAGAGGAGAGCTCCGTGTTTCAACCCAGCCAACGAAACACACGCGTGGGATAAATGAACGAATCATGACAGCTCGTCGAGCAAAAGCATCTCGTTCTTTCCAGGCAGCGTGGACAGACGAATGAGGCTTTGTGCCAAAAATGACTGTGCTGTTTTGTGCATTATGCCTCGAGAGTGTTGTACCTCGCACAGCAAGAAACGAGACGAAACATGAACATGAATTCAAGGATGAGTCCGACATGGTCAAGACATTAAAACGTGCTGTGTCCAGGTACGGCAAACAAACACAGACCCTAAAATCCTTTGTCACCGCTAAAAACACCACCGGTGAATCAAGTCATCACATTGCTCACTGCATAGCAAAGGACAGAAAACCTTTACTGATGGCGAATATTTTTAAGAAGCGTGTGTGTGCGTGTGCGCGTGGGTGTGCGTGTGTGCGCGCTCGTGCCTTCTGCTTTGCTGCTAATATTTCAAGTTTTGATATTCTCTGCAACAAGATATCATTGATGAATGGTTTGCTAGCTTTCCATAGCATTAGTTTTTTGATTGTAGTTCATTGTTATTGAAGAATGATTGATTCTTGTGGTCAAAAGTTGAAGTCATGGATGTCTGCAGGACTTTCCACATGTTGCTCATTTTTATTTTTTAGTTTTTTGATGAACAGGGATAGTGGAAGATACATTTGTTGGTTATACCAGTGTTTTTCAACTAGTGTGCCGGGCCAATCAGGCCATTATTCAGTATTTTTGCAATCTTCAGACGAGGAACTGTAATAGTCATCCATATAAGTAGGAGGCAGTAGATTTTGATATATCTTTTATGTACTAATTATCTGCTCTTGGGGTAGCACAGTACATTTAATAACTTAATTTGTTTAACAAAGCGGTTTAAGATTGCACTGTAAAAAATAAAAACATAAAGCACATTATTCTTTTTTTTCATTTTAGGTATTATTTTCTTCTTTTTATATACTTATTACCTACTTATGAGGTAGTACAGTGAATTATTTGACATAACTTCATTTTTCAAACATTTTCGACGGCCGGTGTGCCTCAGAACTTTTTTATAAATAAATGTACCTTGCTTGGTTCAAAAAGGGTTGAAAACACGGAGTTATACAATTACAATTATAAATATAACTATATATATATATATATATATATATATATATATATATATATATATATATATATATATATATATATATATATATATATATATATATATATACAACATGTTTATCCATGTTGTATATTTGGACTGGTGTAAAATGACAGCTCTGTTGGATATTAAAAATGTGTTGTGCGAGTCATTGATCTTGGTGTGGCATACTGATTTAAGAGGACATTTGAAAGTGGCACTCCATATCTTAAAGGTTGCTGACCCCTGATAGGAACGATGAGAACTCTTCCATGGGAGTCATCATTTTCTTTAGATACTTAGACATGCACTGTGCAGGCCTTTCAAATCGGCACAGAACTGGTCACAGCCCTTACCGCGTCCATCTCTGCGCTTTTGTGCTAATAGTCTCTTAACTTTAAGAGACAAGAAGTTATTGCTCTTGCGTTCAAAAAGAATGGTGTGGATGTTGTTCAGAATTTTCTTCACCTCCATAATGGTGTTGTTCTTTTCCATTTCTTGAATGTAGGTGTGGAACACAGACATGAGTGAGTGCATATGCCAGAGGTATATCTCACGGTCATTTTCCAAAAACGTTTTAATCATTATGGGTGGCTATTGCTGAGAAAGAAAGAATGCCTTCAAAGCTGCAAACATCTGAATAATTTTCTCAATGCCTGGGAACAATGACAGCCACCTTGCTGTGAGAAAACATCCTTCTGTATTCAATGTCTCAGTACTCCTTCAGGTTCTTAGTGCAATGAGTAAATATGGAAATGCTGGAAGATTTTGAATATGACATTCTAGAGGTCAACAGCTATTGTGTCTGCCCCATGATGAACACAATTATTCAGTATATGTGTTATTCAACTCACACCAATCTTGTTGTGCAGCAGGCTCTTCAAAAATGCAAAAACCACCTTCGTTACGCCGGATTCCTACAAAATTTGTGTTGGCTTGAGGGCTTCATGAACGACTTCAACTGAGTGGGGCACTATAACAGGATTTACACTGGCTACGGTCTTAGCACTACTAAACGTTTTGGCAGTGTTTGAGTCTGGAAATGTCGTTTTCAACAAGGCATTCGTGCAATCCATGTAACCTGTAACGGTTATGGAGTTTAACAGTGTGAAACGCAAACACACCCTCCGCTGCGTTGACAGCATCCTCTGTTTTCCCAGGTCTTACAAGTAAGTCGGTCAGTTTATCAGAAGAATTCTCACCATGCACAACTTTTTTTGTTTCTCTGTGTTCGTGTGAGCTGTCAGGTCCACCATTGTTAGACACCAAAACATTCGTGCCAGCTTTGCGCACGGTACACTCTGCCTCCCATTTTTTTCGACTGGGATGGTATGTGAAGAATTTATTTTGCAGCTCATCTGTGAAGATGCACTTTTGCTTAGGAATTCTCGATTTCTCTGTTACTGAGCACAGCAGAACAAAGCACTATGCAGGCTCCCCGGGAATACGTCGCAACCCACTGCCGTCGTATTCCGTACAAAGTGTCAGTCAATTTTAACACACGCAAATTGGTTTCGTGAAAAATAATTCAAACCGGACATTTTCATGAATTTGTAAAACCCCCTCCAGAAACCCGAGACGGGATGTAAAAAGTGGACGTTTGGTCACCAAAGGTAGACCTCATAATTACTGCCGGTGGTCTTTTGTTCCTCTTTGGTAGCGTGTGACAGGCCTTGATGTGTCCCTGGTCCATCTCAATCCCTTTGCTAAGGAGGAAGGATGCAACTTGTTGTTCCACCTATCTGGTCTCCTTCTTGCTGGGCTCCCCAACAATCACGGCCACCGTGCACGCAATCAAGCATGGCTGGAACTGATTACGTTCTTTATCCATTTATGGGGTTCCAGCTCGTTGACCCGCTGCTCCAGCTCCCCGATCCTCTTGTCCTTCTCGGCGTTCTGGAGTCACTGTTGATTCACCTTGTCCATTAGGTCCAGAAGCCTTTTTCCTTTAATTTCATATCAGCGATCTCATCCGCTAAACAGTCCAGTTTCTTTGTATTTTTTGCCACTGTCCTCTGCTGTCAACGCCTTCTTCGGCCCCATGTTGCCCTTTTCTGACGCGGTAGCAGTTAGCCTTGTGTTCACCGCGTCCGTCACGGCGAAATCTTTTTGGGAACCTTCCGTTGTTTCTAACGAGCACCATTTAGTTGAAGATTCAAAACCACAAAAAAAAAAAAACATTTATTTGGACTTTTTTTTTGTGGGCAACTTTGTGCAAGAAAAGTTTCAACTCGCAGCTGTGAGTGAGGATGTCCACTTCCGGTCATGTGGCAAGTTCACTAATGTTAAATTAATAGTTATTTGAGAAACTTGATTTTCTTTTACACAGTGGAATCCACACCTAAGTCGCAGCCAGACAACATAGTGCCATTTAGTAGCCAATTACTACACACTGGGGCTCTAATCAACAAGTGCAGGAGACAATCTTGATTACATTGCCATTTACATATCTGCAGGAGGACAACAAAAAAATCTTGTTACAAAACTCAGTGTATTGTTCTGACTGAAATTTAGAAGACCTTACATTCATAACAGCCTGTAGAGTTACTGAGTCATGACATTTATCTTAAGCTCTCCCATCCCTTGCATATTTGTGTATAAGTGATGAAGAAGAGACTACAGTAGCTTGCATAACTATTTGGCCCCCTTGAACTTTGTGACCTTTTGCCACATTTTAGACTTCAAATATAAAGATATAAAACTCTAATTTCTTGTGAAGCATCAACATCAAGTGGGACACAATCATGAAGTGGAACACACTTTATTGGATATTTTAAAATTTTTCAACAAATAAAAAAACGAAAAAGTGGGTGTGCGGAATTATTCAACCCCTTTTACTTTCAGTGCAACAAACTCTGTCCAGAAGTTCTGTAAGGATCTTTGAATGATTCAATGTTGATCTAAATGACTAACGATGATAAATGGTATCCACCTGTGTACCTGCACTGTGATAGTCTCAGGGGTCTGTTTAAAGCCCAGAGAGCATCATGAAGAACGAGGAACACACCAGGCAGTTCCGAGATACTGTTGTGGAGAAGTTTAAATCTGGCTTTGGATACAAAAATATTTCCCAAGTTTCAAACATCCCAAGGAGCACTGTGCAAGCAATAATATTGTAATGGAGGGATTAAAAGATTGTTGAGAGTTTAAACACGAGGACGGATACGGCAAGAGAGTAGGGAGAAAGATGCAGGCATCATTCCATCAGTCCAAATTAAAGGCATTTTGGGTTATTGCTACGTCTGCCTCACACAGTCTACTGTTTTTTTTATTTTATTTCGTAAGTTTTAATAAAAGTCCTCAAAAGTCTGTACCCCAGAAGTTGACCACCGATTGTCTATGCCAACAATAGCTTTTAAGTTTAATGTCATCGAATGTTGTCCGTGATAAAAATAACTAAAAAAATAAATAAAAATTATACAACATCATACACTAATATTTGGTTAAGGACTAATCACATTTTCTGGTTATTTTTTTCTAGAGTCAGTACTGAGTCACCTCATGGATTGATTCACACCATATTTCCTCTTTTAATGTTACTCTATTAATTGGAAAATTGGCCTTGAAAGTGATTAAAAAGTGCTGAAAAAGGTTTAAGAACCCTGTTTCTAGAAAGCTTGGTATCTATCGTCTGCCATTGAGAAGACTGTGAAATACCCACCCAAAAAGGACAACTAAAAGCTTGAGCTGCTCTAAACGTCCATGTTTACCTTTTGTCTTCCTGGGGATTACTTGTAATTAATTGAAGGTGGCAGGCTGTCAAATCCTATGAGTCGGTGTTGTGAAACAAGTGCAAGAAATTGAAAAAATTAAAACATTAAATTAAATGTCTCCTTTCTAAATTATTATATAATTTTCATATTTATTTGATAGATAGATAGATAGATAGATAGATAGATAGATAGATAGATAGATAGATAGATAGATAGATAGATAGATAGATAGATAGATAGATAGATAGATAGATAGATAGATAGATAGATAGATAGATAGATAGATAGATAGATAGATAGATAGATAGATAGATAGATAGATAGATAGATACTTTATTCATCCCAGTATGGAAATCCACACTTCCAGCAGTATCCTTGTGTTAAAAATAAAACAATAATAAAATAAAAGGAATATAATACATAAATACCCAATGTAACATGTTGCTATCTTCATTTTTTGCGCGGCCCATTATAAATATCCATAATTAATACAAAATCTTTGCACTAATAAACATTTCATAGTACCCTCTTTTTTGTAGCATGCACCTGGCCTCTTGGGCACAACCTGTTGGGGGCAATGGCACTTCATAGGATAATGCCATACAAACTATAATGTCAGCTGCCGTTTATCATGGGGGAAGAAGTGAAGCCACCAGAGAGCCCTATCTGCATCATTTTTAAGCAGACTTGTTGAGAAACATGGCAGCAATTTCAAGTATTTAGAAGCACTTCACCCAAAACTTAAGCACTCTTCCATCCTTGAAAACTCAAGATTAAAATGCAAGCCTTTTCAAGGATTTCAAGCACCCGTACATTCCTGCAATGATTGATGAGCTTCATTGTATTTGTCTGTTTGGTTTCATTACTCCCCTTTACAAATAAATAGATTCTTCACATTATATTCAATACTTCCATTAGCCCCTGACCTAGTGATTGACACCTCTCTTGGCCATTGACCACCTATGAGGGCCTGCATTGAAAACAACATCATTACCGATTCAGTTTTAAGTCTTTAGCCAATAGTGACCGATTCAAATGTGGATTGACACATTGATTAGCCAAAGAATTCTCAACGTAAATATGTACACATTTACAGTGTGTATCAAATCAGAGCCAGAGGTAAACGTGCACAAAGCCAATAGTGAATTATTTTTATGCACCATTATAACTCGCATTGATTCACATGTACAAATTAATTTAAACTCTTAAACAATGTCTAAAAATTGGCGGCAGTAAAATACACAAGTATAAGTTTTAAGGACTGTGACCCGGTCGTATGCAAATGGCCACTTTTGGAAATGCCTACACCTACCATTATGAAAATGTGTAAAATACAATGTGTACTTTTTCACATTCTGATAGGTAAGGCTTAGAGCTATTGTCTCACCTGTTTTCCAGCTAAGACGCCATTGCACATTCTACACACTTTTGCAGGTATTTAGAAGCGAAAAAAAAATCAGGCGAGAATAAAAACCTTCTATTTCTGTGTGTTCCAACTCAGCAAGGATTATTTTATATATTGGAACAAAAGATACCTTTCAAAAGAGACCAAAACCGTCCATATTCTCCAAAAGGTTTAAGCACAGCATTCAATTTACTTTGAGAACGTCTTGGATTGGGCATTTTTAGAAAGGTAAGGTCTTAAAAATAAAGTGCAGTAATAAGACAATATTAACAAAATAATATGCCCGTTTATTATGAACACATTCCTAATTAAGTGTTTAGGGGGCGGGAAAATTGCGGGAAGAGTAACAGAGATCGAGAGCTTGTTAATGATTCGTAAGAACTTAACTGTATACTTACAATTAAAGTTACTGTAACTTTAAAGGAAAGTAGTCACAAACATTTTTTTGTTTCAGGTCTTATCTATTCCTTTTGCCCATTTAGCTGGACTCCCAACACTTTCACTTTTTAAAAGTTTTTAGAAAAAAAACTTATCTTAGAATATTTTTCTCTGCCTCACCTTCAAAATGTTACAGAAATGCGGAAGGCAAGTGCCATTAAAAAAGTATCTGATGGCGGGAAGTACATGCTCTATTTGGGAGAGTTAATGCTGGGAATGAGCGGTGAGTGGTCTTGAGTGGCCTCTAGTCGTAGCCTATGGGAATGCTCGTAACTTGGATTTTCCAATTGATGTCGAACAAGATTTTTGTTCGAAATAAATCATGTATATCGAAATTCGTGTGTCAAGTATAGATTGTATATATTGTATAGCAGCAACCTATGGCTCGCAAGCCATATATCGCTATTTTCATGAGTATATATATATATATATATATATATACATATATATATATATATATATATATATATAAATATATGTATGACTCTGTGATAAAATGCTACCGTTTTCGATGTAGAATTCCAAATCTGATGTGCTCAGCCTCGAGTTTGGTGCATGCTACGCAGAAGCTTTTTCGTCATGGCAAATTGTTCGGCTCAGTATACAAAAAGCGCACAGTCTGACCAAAAGTTTACAGTCAAGGTGTCACAAATTCCGTTTTTGCTGTATGTCACTAAATAATCTTTTATATGGTAACTCATTAAATGATGTATGTTCACTGTTGAGACCATTTTTGTCAAAAACCCCAAAACAAACTAATTGCCCCCAAACGTTAGCCAAGCACACTCAACACTTTGATTAAGTGGGCGGTAGGGATAGGCGGATCTATGCACACACATCATGCTCCTTTCTATATCACACATGCCGACTTTACTGAAGAGAAATACATTAATGAAGTTTTTGTTTGCATTTTTATGTGACATATTTACAAAAGAACTTCAATCACCTTGGTGGCTTTGGGGTCGGTCGCTGGTTTGTGCCTCGGCCTGGTCATGTTTAAGACTAACAACATTGGAACCCATTGACTCCCTGCTTGGAGCTCGGCGTTAAGGGTTGTAAATGAAGGGTATTGTCACCTAATGACTCCCAACAACAGGTGTTGCAACACATCGGTTGGGTAGAATTATCGTCGCATTGTTTACTGTAAGCAATCACACGTGTGTGTGTGTGGGAGTTGACCACTGATTAATCAGGGATAAGGCGAAAAAGAAAAATATTTACAAAATAACTTTGCTGGCACCCTGTTTTGAAACCATTATTTTTAAAACACGAAGGTGAAAATAAGCCTCAATGATCTTAAATAATTGTGGGAGGGAGACAAGTTTAAAGTGGTATATTTGTCGATATGGGACACAAGCTCTGGCATTATTATTATTATTTCATAAATGTTATCAAATCATCTAATGTCACACAGAAAAATAAAATGTGCTCAAAATTTTGCTTTTGTCTGGAGCGCAGTTCGGAGGTTTTGCTGAATTTTGTCTCAAAATTTTTTTGGGTTTGAACAAATTTATTGACACTAATAACAGAAAACAATCATGACAATCTCAACAGCAATTAAGCACATTCACAATATTATATTCCAATATGACGTTTTTAACAGCAAACAAAATGTGATGTTTGAACAACCCTTCTCAAAAATCTTATTACCAATCAAGCATATTCACAATTTCATTATATAACATCTTTGTTAGTGTCAATAGATCCGTCCAGGCCAAAGTCGATTGTCCTCGGTCTGAACAAATCCACCGACACCAACAGCAGCAAAACAAACACGACAATCTCAACAGCCATCAAGCATATTCACAATTTTTTTATATCTGACAATATGACGTGACGATATGACGTTTTAACATTTTTTCCTGACATTTTCAACATCAATTAAACAATTTCAGAGTTATTTTCTTTTAACAGTAGTTAACCAGCGTGTAAAAGGCAATACTATTGTGCAAGGGCATAGCTCTGCCATCCCACCCTCCCAAGCAGCATTCTTCCAGTCCTCTGTGTGGGTCCTCTCCCTTCTGTGTGGGTCCCCTCCCTTCTGGGTTCCACAACCCAGGCCGTTGCTGCCGGGAATCCCACAGTGTAGCTCCGGTTCCCCCCTCCGGGTGGGTGCAGACGAGTCTTCTTTATGGCTGCGTCCTAGGTCCGCCGCTCGCAGATTGTATGGTATCTGCAGCCATTTGGAGCACAGCCACGGGGGGGATCTGCCTGCACCTCCATACCAGCAGGTTTCTGGAGGTCCAGATGGCGTCCTTGATGGCGGCGAGAGTGAGCCAGTCCCTGGCAAAGTCGTTCCGAGACCTCCTCGACCGACTCACCCCGTAAAGCACGTACTGTGCATCAGGCACCTCCCCTGCTGGCAAGTCCGGGAACTTTCCTAGTTGGTCGGCCATTGTCCACAAGACCTCGGCAGCGCTGCACTCACAAATAAGGTGCCTCACCGACTCCTGGGCGCCACAGCCAGGTCGAGGGCACGTCGAAGTCGCTGACATTCCTCGGTGGTGCATTACGGCTCTGACTGGGAGAACTTCATGAGCCACCATCCATGACAAGTCTCGTAGTCTGTTTGGGAGGGCAGGATGATTCACGTTGCTCCAAACCGTTGTAGGTTGGCCAAACGCAAGCCCCCGCACAGGGCTTACTGTTGCTCGCGCTTGCACAATAGCAATAAGGGCCCTGTGGTTTTGTAAAGTGTGACATTCTTGTGTTTCCAAATCAAACTTCTTGAAAAAATCCCGAATAAAGAGATGTGTTGGTGGCAAGTTAAATGAAACTGGAATCAAACGATTGTTTGGTACAAGCTTTAGCTTCCGCAAATATGAGCCCATCCAAAACCAGGTCATCGCTTGACTTTTCGGGTTGTTGGGTGGGCCCACAGCGTTTTGGAAGTGGAGGGAGATATATTTGCTTCCAAGGAAAAGCTGGAGGTCAGGCACTCCTTTCCCCCCTTTTTCCTTTTTCTTTTTCATTGTATCTCTTTTTATCCTTTCCCACTTTGAGACCCAGACAAAGCAAAAGATGGCTCGGTCCAGTTGTAACAGCACGTTTCTTTTGGGCATAAAAACTAAACTGATGGACAAAAGCATTTGGAGGATGATCGCTTTGATGATTAGGACCTTCCCCTCTATTGTCAGTTTTCTTAGTGACCAAAAAACAAGTCTTTGCTTAACTTTCCTTGTCACGTCATCCCAGTTGGTCTCGCCTCCTCCATCCGCATTGAATTTTATCCCTAGGATTTTCTGGTCTGTCTTCAACACCGTCAGCGGGAGTCCTGCCTTTTCTGTCTCTTTCCACATTCCATAAAACTTCACTTGTGATTTTTCTCTATTTAGCCTTGACCCAGACGCCCTCCCAAACAGGTCAGTCAAGTCAAGGGCTCTTCCAACAGATGCGCGGTCAGTACATAAAATATTAAAATCATCCATGTACAAAACACACTTGGTAATTTTTCCCCCACTTCCTGGGATATTGATCTCTTCGACAAATCTATCTTTTCTTAACATTTGTGCCAAAGGTTCAATGCAAAGAACATAGAGAAGGGGAGACATAGGGCAACCTTGACGTACACCGCAGTTGATCTCGATTGCTTCCGATAAATTCCCGTTAATCATGAATTTGCTGTAGATGTCTCGGTATAGCAGTCCTACCCACTTGATGTATTTTTGGGAAAAACCACATTTTTGCAATACCCTGAAGAGGTATTGATGCGAGACTCGATCAAAGGCTTTTTCAAAGTCTAGGTTTAGGACCGCTAGTCGCATGTTTCTGTCTCTCGCATAACAAACGGTGTCACGGATCAGCATGAGACTGTCGCTGATCTTCCTTCCCACGATGGCACAGGTTTGGTCTGGATCAACCAAGTCTCCCAAGACTACAGACATTCGTGTTGCTAGAGATGCTGAAAATTTTACAGTCCACGTTTAAAAGCGTTATGGGTCGCCAGTTTTTTAAGTCAATTTTGTCTCCTTTTTTGTGCAATAGAGTAAACTATCCCTATTCTGAAACTGTCTGGCATATTGTCTCGACTGGAAAATTTGTTAAAAACAGTAATCAGATCTGGTGCTAAAATATCCCAAAAAGTCCGGTAAAATTCGAGGTTGAGTCCGTCCTCCCCGGGTGATTTGCCTTTTTTCATAGTCTTTATGCAATCATTCAGTTGGTCTTAGGTAAAGTCCGATGTTAAAAAGGGGTCTTGACGCACTGATCTTAAAATATGATCTAATACATGCCCCATTTCATTCTCATGTGTTTCTTTCTTTTCAAATAATTTTTTGTAGTAGTCTTCGACCAATCTGGTTATTTCACTACTTTCCTTTGTTATTTGCCCGTTTTCGTTTTGAAGTTTAAAAAGCCCCTCATTTTTGCTCATAATTTTTTTTTTAAAATAGTGTGTACACTTTTCCCCTTCTTCTATTTCTCTTTCTCTGCTTCTTATTATGATGCCTTTGCTCTTTATTTCCGCCAAAGCGTTTAGTTCTTGTTTGGTCTCTTTGATTTCATCATTAAAGTCCATCCCCTTTTCTGTTAGGATGAAATAGCGTTGGAGTCTTTTTTGTAGTCCCGACATGCGTTTCATCTCTTTAAGTTTCTTGTTTTTCCCTGCATTTTTAAAAAAGGTCTGTGTTCGTTTCTTTGTCATTTCCCACCATTGTGCTCGTGAATCATACGAGTCTTGAAGGGTCTGCCAGTCTTTGTACAGCTCCCTGTATTGTGCGGCTAGAGCCTCATCCTCCAGCAGGGAGCAGTTTAACTTCCACAAACCCTTCCCAACAGTCATACCTGAAGGAAATGAGAGAGAGCAAGACAGTAGCAAGTGATCCGAAAAAAAAACAGGAATTAATCTTGCATCACTCTGTGCTAAACCCCTTGTAAATATGTAGTCTATTCGAGAGGCTCTGGCATTGTCACTACTGAACCAGGTGAAGCCCTCCTCTCCTGGATGTATGGATTTGAAACAGTCCACCAGTTTAAATGTCCGGCACATGTCTTGTAATAACGTTGATGTTTTATCTACTTTAAACTCCTCATCGGTCCTCTTTCTATCCTTCCTACTTAGGATGCAATTAAAATCTCCTCCCACGATTAGTGGTTGATGGCCTAGCATATGCGACTGGATCTCCTCTAAAAGTTCGTACCTGAGTTGTCTGTCGGCATGGCCGTATATGTTAATGAGGTTAAAATCATTCCCTATATAAGAAAGTCTTGCTAAGATTGCGCATCCGTCTCTCATCACAGTACTCCCCTTTATGATGAGTTGAGGGTTGTTTATTAAAATGGCTACCCCATCGTTATGGTTTTCATTCGAGCCACTCCATAATGACGGATATGGCCAAATCTCTTCCCACTGTTTATAATTTTTTAGAAAGGGGATGCAGCATTCTTGTAGTAAAAACACATCCGTTCTGATAGTTTTTAAGAACGATAAAACACTGTGAGCCTTAACCTTTGATCTCACACTTCTCACATTGATAGTAGAGAATGTAATGTTTATAATTGTTGTTAAAGTATTTAAACTAGTATCTCTCTCTCTCTCAAAAATACAAATACAAATATTTTGCTCTTATTGCTCTTTGGGTAAAAAGGGTTCCGACCCCTGTTGTAGAGGTATGGTTGTATAAAGATTCAACTGAATCATTTTTGTGAAATGCTTCTACTGAGTGACTCATTCAAGCTTATGGCAATTCCATAGTTTTAAAACATCAGATCAATATAACTATTTTATTTATTTTTCAAACATGGTAAGTTTGTGATTTATTTTTCCCTGTCTGTCATTTTCATTGGCTGAGCCAGTAGATTCTCTTGAATTCTTTGTCATTGAACATATCCAGCTGAATTATCTGGACCATTCTTGTTTTTCAGGTACTGCGTGCACCATGTCTGAGTACAACCGTTTAAAAAGTATGCTGCTGGACATGAAGACTACACCAAGAAACCCCGAAAAGGAACAGAACCAGCAGAAAGACATGGAGGACAGAAGGGGGCGGGTGAACACAATGTTCAAATACTTGGACGTCAACTTGGACGGAAAACTGGTTGGCGAAGAACTGAACAAGGTGGGTGGTGCCAAACATAATTTGACAAAATGTTATTCATTGTAGGCTAATTATGAATAATTGACAAATTAATTTTAAGATCTTATATTAAATACACTAAATTATAAGTATATTAAATTTGCCTCACCTTTTGGAGCACCACAGCAGTTTTTAGATATTTTATCGGGACACAACTGAAAAACCTGGTGATCAATCTTATAATCTTGTTAGGAAATAAATATTAAAATGTACCGTTTACCAAATTGTTCAAGTTAGTTATCTGACTCCATTAACCAAACACAACCTACATTCACCTAACAATGCACGCTCGTTTCTTGATGGAAAAGATGGACAAGAGACCAACATTTCCACACGGGGGCAGATTTATTTCTTAAATAGTTTAACTAAGTGAACTCCATCAAATATGGCCAAATTAGCCGAATTAGTGTCGCTCGAGTCTCTGTCAAGCATCCTCTCTCGATCTCTTGCGTTCTCTTCTCAGCCCACGTTTTTCCGCAAGCCAGGAAAGCCTCCACGTGGGCTCCACCACCTCGCCTCGATGTCTGGAAAAACTCAAAACAGCAGAGCATTTATCAAAACAATGCCTGCCGTCCTTCGTCAGAGTCCTGTTATCAACAGAACTACACAAAACATTCCGCATTCGGATCAGTGTGACCTGTCATTGAACTTGGGCCTACTCGGTGAAAATGTTCATCGCACTCAATAAACGTAACTTGTATTCAATCGTATAAAATCTTTTATAGTCAAATGTATAAAATCCTTCAATCTCAAGTGTGGCTTCATGCACAATTAAATCGTGACTTCCTTTACCGAGGCAGTTGTTGTATTTTTCTTTTTTTATCAAAACACACACACTTTTTATAAGAATTCATCTTCTGCAAATCTACATACGAATATTGAACAAAACACAACACAAGGGGCTAAATTTAATTGAAGGATAAAGAGGAAGATAGGTGTTTGAGAAAACCAATTAAGAGTAATGGAAAAAAACACTTTGACTCAACATGTGTTAGGGACATTTTTTGGCAAGATGCAAACAGTGCGGTTATTCGAAGACGACCAATATTGATTTGTAATTTGGTTTGTAATCTGATCTACCAACCAATCAAGAATTCTCATATCACTTCTTGATCAGCAGGTAAAACTGGTCCGCAGATATAGGTCAGGAAAACAACCTGACCAAAAACAGAACAGAAGTCAGTCTAAAGCCAGAAAGATGATGCCATTTTTGGGGGGGCCAAATATTGCAGAAAACAATCAAGGAGTCCCATGGACTCCCTGGCACAAATAAGCAAAGTGATGCTTTGGCTTGCTGAACAAAAGCAATGGTGATTTGTTGTCTTTGTTCCTCAAGACGCTTTCTGGCAGCATGCACTAGCCTCTTACGCTCAAACTGACCTAAGGGATTAATGTAAGCAGTACGCAGACTGGAAAATTCAAACAAAACAATGGAAGAGAACGGTCTCTAAAAGAAGCATGTGCTCCCAAATAGCTGTTGAAAATTTCTGGCCCCAAAAGAAAACAGAGAACAAAAAACCATCCTGCTGGGGATTGCTCTTAGCGATGTCTATAGCAACCACTCCCCCACCTTTGGTGTGGGGGAGGGGGTAAAGAGTTAAAATTTAAAGTGAAACATATTAGAAACTGTTGGGGGAAAGTAAACCGATCGGATCACTCACACAGTCACCAAAAGCGAGTCAAATTCAGTCAATTGTAACAGAATATTAATTCAATCATTATACAATTTTGAAAGCGAATGTTTTCATATATTCCATAATTTTTTTGTTTTTGTTCAATAGCTCCTATTCGTGTCCTGGGTAATCCAGCATAGAGAATGTCTAAAGTGTCAATGTTCCTTACATCCTCTTTAATCACAATGTGAAAGATGCTGTTCATCTTTCATTTCAAAAAATATTCTCAATATGTATTTCATATCACACACGCACACAGGGAATCACGGCGGTGCAGTGGTTAGCGCGTGTGTGGCACAGTTCTGAGGTCATGAGATCGAACCTCCTGTGTGGCGTTTGCATGTTCTCCCCGTGCTTGAGTTTCCTCCAGGCACTCCGGCTTCCTCCCACAATCCAAAAACATGCATATTAGGTTAATTGACCGGTCCAAATTGTCCCTAAGTGTGAATGAGCGAGCGAATTGTCCGTCCCTGTTTGCCCTGCGACTGGCTGGCAACTAGTTCGGGGTGTCCCCTGCCCACTGCCCGAAGATAGCTGGGATGGGCTCCAGCACCCCCGCGACCCTACTGAGGATAAGTGGTGCAGATTTATGGATGGATGGATCACACACATACACACACACTACCAGTCAGACATATGTGTACAGTCATCTAATTTCAATTGGCTTCACTGAGCTCACAGCGAATTATTACAAACATAAAATATAACAATAACCCCCCAAAATGATGTAGTGTAAAACAAAAACAATCCTCGCTTCAGAATTAATTAGAGCCTGCCAAATCTAAATAAAACATTGCAAGTAATTATTCTTCTGTCATCTCACTACCATTGTTGCTAGACGGTCATTGGTTGGTTAAAATTAAAAAGAGTGATTAACGGCTGACTTTCTAGAGAACAAAAAAATATAAATATATTCTGTGGGTTTAGCCTGTTGAGATACAACAAAAGATTAAGACGACTGGCAATCATTAATGTGGACGTCCCTCAGAAAAGAATTTTGACGGTTTAAGTATGGAATGAAAATTAAGATAAATGCAGCTGTCCCTGAAGACGTAGACACAAGTGTGGGTTTGCTTTTATGGCACAAAAAAAGTGTTGCACTTTGGTGGGAGAATATTTATTATGCACGCAAGTGGTCGATCTGACGCTATTAGTGGAACATGGGGCTGTAGTATGGCAGAGGCCCTGAAATTTATTAACTAAATTTGTCACATCCCTTTAATCTGCCTTGACACATGTGCAGTGTTTTAGACCAGTGCTTTGTTTTGGACCAGGTGCTTTAGTCCAGTGATTTTCAACCACTGTGCCGCGACACACTAGTGTGCCGTGAGAGATCGTCAGGTGTGCCGTGAGATATTATCCAATGCCTCTTTTTAAAATCTAAAATTGTATTAAACATTTATGAATCATTTTCTGCAAATATTATGCCATTGTCAAGTGTCTGTGCTGTAAAAAGCTGGGGGTATTATAAATTATATTGTAATTGAACATACTGTTCAGTGTCATTTTATAACATTTTGGTTAGTGGTGTGCCGTAAAATTTTTCCAATGTAAAAAACAAGCCCTGGCTCAAAAACCACAAACATCAATAGAAAATGTATTCGTGCAAAAACTTTGCTACAATAGAATTTTGAAATTTACTTTACTTTGCAGTTTGTTTTTGTTAATTAACATGATGGTTTTTTTAGATCTCTATGAAAGAGCACTTTGATGACGGCTTACTTCACTGCACAATGCAGGACCTGCTACGCTACGATGACTACAACAACGACGGGCACCTAAGCCTGCACGAGTTCTACACTGCCTTTCGTGAGTCATCTATCACTTTTATCATTACTCAATATTGTGGCCAACCTGGGCTCCTGGCTGGTCTGCTTGGGCATATATATATATATATATATATATATATATATATATATATATATATATATATATATATATATATATATATATATATATATATATATATATATATATATATATATATATATATGTAAATAAAACTCGTCAGTTATATCAGTGTTTTTCAACCAGTTTTTGTTTTCTTTTTTAATTTTCTTTATTTTTGTATGTGTTGTCTTGCTGTCGGTCACCCCTCTCAAGGGATATGACCAGGGTAGATAGATAGTGCCGGGGCACACTAGTGTGCCGTGAGACCTTGTCTGGTGTGCCGCTGGAATTTGCCCAATGTTATCGTTCCAAAAAAATCAGGCCATTATTCAGTATTTTTGCAATCTTCAGACAAGGAACTGTTATAGTCATCCATATCAGTAGTTGGCAGTAGATTTTTCAATACTTTTTATGTACTAATTATCTGCTCTTGGGGTAGCACAGTACATTTAATAACTTAATTTGTTTAACAAAGCAGTTTAAGATTGCACTGTAAAAAATAAAAACATAAAGTACATCTTTCTTTTTTATTTTAAGTATATATCATTTAAGATCAAAGCGGCGCCGCCGCGATCGGCAGCCTTTCCAGCAGCTCAGTCTTATTTTGCTTTTTCTTTGATATATTGTTTTAAGTGTCTGCTTCTATCTTCGGTGTTCTTCATCCCGTTTGGCAATTATGCCTTGGATTACTTCCTATCCTATCGTTAAGGGTTTTAACGCACAAAAATGCGTTCATTCGAGGAATCAACTCCTTGCCCTGAAGAATTCTCGTGCCGGCGTGATGAGGGGGCCTTATCGTGGATAAAGAGCCGGAGCTAGCTAAGCGGCTAGCGGGGTTATAAGTCTTCGGTACCGTCCGTAATCATGGTAAATGTGAACTCTCTACCATATACCAGCTCAGTAGCCTAGATGGTAAGGCGCCCGCTTTGAGACTGGGAGGTTCGGGTTCGCGCCCCGGCCGAGTCATTCCTAAGACTTAAAAAGTGGTCGGCGGCGCCCTCTGTTGGCTGCGGCTGCATCGGCTCGCTACAACGGGTCAGGTGCAATCGACATTTCGTTCTGTGTACATTGTTACACAGAATGACAATACAAGGAAATTATTATTATTATTATTATTATTATATAAGACCGACGAACTAGCTGTGCTGGTGAAAAACATCAAAGCGCACAGGGAGTGCTGTTTGCTGTGTTTTACGGAAACGTGGCTCACGTCTAGCATCCCGGACGCTAACGTGGCGCTACCCGGAGCTACCCCGAGCTATCCGGCTTCAGCGCTGTTAGACAGAGACACGAAAGCCTGCGGGAAGCGGAGAGGAGGTGGAAAGCGGAGAGGAGGTGGACTCGCTAAGATGAGGTGGTGTATCCCTGGGCACAAAGATTTCCATTTGCTGCAGGGACGTCGAACTTTTCGACTGGCTTATCTATCTATTTACTATCTATCTATCTATCTATCTATCTATCTATTTTCTTCTTATTATATAATAATAATCTGCTTATTAGTTAGTACAGTGAAATATTTGACATAACTTCATTTTCAAACATTTTCGATGGACGGTGTGCCGCGGAACATTTCCATAAATAAAAGTGCACTTTGGTTCAAAAAGGGTTGAAAAACACTGAGTTATACGATTAAAATGTATATCCATGTTGTATGTTTGGACTGGTGTAAAATTACAGCTCTGTTGGATATTAAAAAAATGTTGTGCGAGGCATTAATCTTGGTGTGGCACACTGATTTACAAGGACATTTGAAAGTGGCACTCCACACCCAAAGGGTTGCTGACCCCTGATATAGACAATGCATACATCCTCTGGTTGAGTAACGGTTTCCTTCTAAGTTTATTTTAATCAGAGCACATCAAAATATTTGGACAATCGGTTACAAAATCACTCCATGACTGGTTATGGCCCTTTCGCCTTATGCCAAAAAGACTGAATTTTTGTCTTTTTTTTTTGTTTTGTTTTATGCATGGGAGGTAAGAAGTCATAACTTTTTTAACTTTATTCGATATTTGAATTATTCATATTCTAAATAATTCATAATTTAACTGTTGACATATGATAAAAGCCATAACCTTTTACATACTGTACCTTGTATGCGATAAAGGCTGAGCTGGTGTAGATTTTGAAATGTAGTATGTTTTCTTTCGTGTTTCCTACAAATAAATCAGATATTATATTTAGTAATTCATTATTTTTGATCGATTTTACGATATCTAATTAACAAATCATATAATAAACTTTAAATGCATGCATAAATTTAAATGTTATGGTCACGTGGCAATTTCTTACTCATCAAGAATGCTTCAGTTTTCATTGCACACTTCATATCAAGTAAGAGAATTTAAACATTTATGATTGTTGCTGGGTGTCACGGCAGCTGAGTGGTTAGCACGTCCGTGGCACAGTTCTGAGGTCATATGATCAAATCTATTAACCAGCCTTCCTGTGAGTAGTTTGCATGTTCTCCCCATTTGTGTGGGTTTCCTCCAGGCTCTCCAGTTTCCACCCACATTTCCAAAACATGCACGTCAGGTTAATTGGCCGGCCCAAATTGTCCCTAGGTGTGCATGAGCGAATGGTTGTATGTCTCTGTGTGCCCTGCGACTGGCTGGCAACCAGTTTAGGGTGTCCCCTGCTCACTGCCCGAAGACAACTGGGATGGGCTCCAGCGCCCCCGCGACCCTACTGGGGACAAGCGGTGCAGATAATGAATGGATAATTGTTGCTATCAAATCCATATTACAAATTAAATTGGCAAAATATCTTATTTTCTTAGCTTTAGCTCAATGCTAGTGTGTAAACTAAATGCCAATGGTAGCCTCGTAAACACTTGCATGAGTCAAAAATAAAAACAGGCACGTAATTACAAATAATTGTTTGGGCAGACAATCCAAGTAATTCATTAGATACATTTCATTATTCATGTATCTACTGTTTTTTTTATTCATTTAATTAAGTTTTTCAATGTATGTCCAATAGTTGTTTGCAATGTGTGCCTGTTTTTTTTTGCACGTGTTTACAAGGCTATCCTTGGCATTTAGGCTACACTCTAACAGTTAGCTGAACCTAAAAATCAACAAGATACTTTGCTTGTATAATAACTAATATGGACTTGATAGCTACTGTCGTAAAAGTTTAATTTCTCATACTGTGCTGCAAACCTGAACAATTTGGATGAGTGCCTTGGTCCAATATTTTTTTTTGCTTTCATGCATTTACCACAATTATTTTGTTTTTCATTAATGAGGAATGTCTGCTGGGAAAACTTCAATTTACAATCACTAACGCTTTTTCTCCAATTCTGACACGCAAACACGCAACAGAACAACCCGCTGCTATGATAGCAGTCTTTTCTGTGTCTTCTAACCAGCGCAAGTACTACTATTTTGCCTCCAGCTTTAACTGTGACATCACGCCTGACATAGACTATCACACGGTCTAAATTGCCATTTTCGCACGATGTTACCGTTTCCTTAAAGGTCCATACAAAGTTAACTTTTTTTCTCCACAATTATGATAAATCAAATCAGAACACAACTATGATTCTTAGAAACAAATGAATAGACCTCAAATGTTTTCCTGAAGTAGGCCATTCCAAAACTAAAGGCTTATGTGCCGGTTGATACAGAGCTGTGGAAAATGGGAATGAACTAGTTTAGTTTGTCCCAAGAAGACCTTCTATCACAACAAAAAATATTTTTTAAATTGACCTTTAAATGCCATCAATTCATTATGTGCTGCTCTCAACTCATGATACAATTGCAGAAGAAAGGCTGGGCCTGGTTGTCATGGCAACTGCTGCTTGTCTATTTAATATCTGAAACATAGATTAAGCACAACTATTCCTATTTCCTTGAGTAGGAGAGGAATCATAAAGAGTTGCAGTAAGGAAGTGCATGATCAACAATTACAATGCAGGACGACGGCGTTATCGACCCTCCACAACCACCAAAAAAGACCTAAACCACCCGCATCTCTCCCTCCGGTGCGCACATACTGCAGGCTGATGTAAGGCGACGATGAGCACAGGCGGAGCAGGGAGGCAATCATTTTCCGTGAGACTGAATGAAGAAATACAAGCACCACAGCTCAGCGGCCATCAATTTATGGCTGTAAGTAGACTTATTGTGAAGCCACTGTGCAGCGCTGCCATGCCTTACGGGATTTATACACTCAAACACACCTACCTCAGCAAAGGGAGACGTAACTTACCTCACCAGAAGGGTTTCTTCTGCTCTTTGTACGAATTATATGGATTTAAAGTCATCTAGTCAAGTCAAGTCATGTTTATTTGCATAACCAGATGTTGCAAGTGCATCAACAGACAATACACAGACATTATCAACATTAAATATAGTTAATAACAAAATGTCCAGTTGACAGCTTTCTGAGGTCAACATCATTCATAGGCTATAGAATATCAGTGTGTTTTAAGACTAGATTCAAATACCTCAACTGAGGTTGCAGATCAAATCCTAGAGGGCAGAGCATTCCACAGCACCAAGGAACCAAATGGAGAATGCTCCTGAACCTGCAGATTTGTTCTTGGCTCCTGGTATCACTAGTAGACCCGCATTTTCCAAGAGAATGCTCCGAGCAGAAACATGGGGGAAATTAAATCTGAAAAACATGAGCATGCAAGGCAATGCATAATTTTGTATAATACCAACACAACTTCAATCTCACATCTTAAACTGATAGGATCAAGTGCAGGTCAGCCAAAATTAGGGCAATGTGATAAAACGTTCCCTTCTTAGTTTAAAGCCTTGCTGCAGCATTATGTACCAGCTGCATGATTTTTATGCTACACTTCAGGAGACCGGATCGTAATAAATCACAGTAACGGAGACAGGAGGTAACAAACACATGAATTATAATCTTAGCATCAGACTGGGACAGCATAGGGCACATTTTTGCAATGTTGCATGGATGGAAAAAAAGCTGTTCTTGTAAGGCGGAAGAAGTTAAGTGACATCAATCTTTTTTTATCTTAGTGAGGTAGGCCTGCAAATATCATCAACATAGTGGAACATACAGTTGAGAATGGAAACTGATAATAAACTTGGGAATAATATCACCTAACAGAAGCATTTAATGCTGAAAAGAAGGGGACCAAGTATTGAGCCCTGTGGAATGCCAATATCAAAATGAATATCGGAGGCCTGACTTCACTGAGATAAAAGAATGCATGCCGCTCAACTTCTTGCGCCTTAGCTCTGAAAAGACAGAAAATGCAAGTTATTGGTCCATCTGAATGGGGTGACTTGTTCTCAAAAACTGCTCTGAACATTGACAAATGTAATATCACCCAGAGTGAATCTGTCTTTATAAACACACGTTAAGAAAATTACTAGAAAAGCTTTTTCCATCTTCGCAACATTGCTAAAATTCGCCCTATGCGGTCCCAGTCCGATGCAGAGATTACAATTCATGCGTTTGTTACCTCCCGTCCCGATTACTGTAATGCACTACTCTCCGGTCTCCCGAAGTCCAAAATCAAGAGCCTGCAGCAGGTACAAAATGCTGCAGCGAGGCTTTTGACTAACGTAAGAAAGTTTGATCACATTACCCTGATTTTAGCTAACTTGCATTAGCTCCCTGTTAGCTTAAGGTGTAGTTTTAAGGTTCTGTTGGTATTTTACAAAATCATGCATGGACTTACTCCCTCATATCTTTCAGATTTAATTTCCCCCTATATTGTTGTCTGGAGCCTTCGCTCTGAAAATGCTGGTCTACTAGTGATCCCAAGAGCGAAGAAGAGAACCACAGGTTCAAGAGCGTTCTTCATTCGGGCCCCGATGTTTTAGAATGCCCTTCCCCCTGAGATGTGATCTGCAACCTCAGTGGAACTGTTTAAATCTAGGCTTAAAACATACTTCTATTCTATAGCTTATGAATAACCTATATTTGATGAGGAGAGCCCACCTGCCCCCAACCTCCCTCATCACATTCTACAGGGGCACCATAGAGAGTATTCTGACCAGCTGTATCTCTGTGTGGTGTGGAGGCTGCAGCGCTTCCGACTGGGGTAGTGTGAGGAGGGTGACGAGGACAGCAGAGAAAATCATCGGGACTTCTCTCCCCTCCATTCAGGACATTGGCCAGAAGCGCTGCCTATCCCAAGCTAAGAACATTATCAGGGACCCCTCTCACCCCCATCATGGACTGTTCACTCTGCTAGCCTCTGGGAAGAGGTACTGCAGTGTGCAGTGCAGGACCACCAGGTTCCACAATAGTCTCCTGGCCATTAGACTGTTAAATGGTCAATCAAACACATAGTAAATCTAAACTGCTGCTAATCTGTACATCTGTTGGTTTTGTTTGACTTTTTGCACTACTGGCAGTTCTTTATAGCTAGCCACTCCTTGCACATCTGTTTCTCTGCACTATTGTACTTACAGCGTTATTGTTACAGTGTTATTGTTACTGTTTACCTGACTTGTTTACCTGACTGCCCATTTTGCACATCTGGTTAGCTGCTCCTCTTGCACTATTTGCGCTACTGTAAAATACTATACATAGCCATAATTATTTAGTATATTATTAGTACTCAATACTCCAACTCAATACAACATTTTATTTATATATGTACATTCAAGGAAACTGTGCGGGTCAGATGTATCGACATTTCGTTCTGTATACACGTGTACTAGAATGACAATAAAGTAGATCTGAATCTGAATCTGAATCTGAATATTTCCAGTTGATGATATCTGCATTAATTGTTATTACAACATCTATTGCAGCCTGGTCATCCTGGAATGGGGATTACCTCATGTGCGGTCCCTTCTCAAGGTTTCTTTATTTTCCTCATGTTTTTTGAGTTTTTTTCTTGTCCTCACGTAGGTTTTACATCAGGGGATGGTGTAATAATAGTCTGCGGTTTGCAATAATCTTTGGTATGTGCAGCCCTTTGAGACTCCTTTTGATTAAGGGCTATACAAATAAACTTGACTAAAGCATGGTAGTTACACATGTAACTAGAGCATGGTAGTTACACATGTAACATGCTCTAGTCAAGTCAAGTCATATTTATCATGTTACTTGTGTAACTACCATGCTCTAGTTACATGTGTAACTACCATGCTTTAGTCAAGTCAAGTCATGTTGCGGCAGATGGAAATCTTTGTGCCCAGGGATACACCACCTCATGTTAGCGAGTCCACCTCCTCTTCGCTGTTTTAGCGGAGTGAATGACGTCACACGCTAGTCTAAAAGTTCAACATCCCTGCGGCAGATGGAAATCTTTGTGCCCAGGGATACACCATCTCGTGTTAGCGAGTCTACCTCCTCTCCGATTCCCGCAGGCTTTGTGTCTAACGGCGCTGAAGCCGGTTAGCTCCGGATAGCTCCGGTCCGGGTAGCTCCGGGTGGCTACACGTTAGCGTCCGGGATGATAAACGTGAGCCACGTTTCCGTAAAACACAGCAACTGCACTCCCTGTGCGCTTTGATGTTTTTCACCAGCACAGCCAGTTGATCGGTCTAATTTGGTATAGAGTTCACATTTACCATGATTACGGACAGTACCGAAGACTTATAACCAATGTTCCCTCTAATTTTCCACGGGTCTGAGCGTTCACACAAAGTCGGTGAGCAACGCGTGAAACAACAGTGAGCAATGGCAATCCCAAGTGTGGCAACTAAATCATTATCAAATATGTCCAAAACTTGACATCGTTACATTTTGCTGAGTTTCTGGCAATGCAAAACATTTTTTCACTTTTGAATGAATTGACTAATGTATTATTGCAAAGGTTTTACTGCCTACAAATGTCATATGTTTTTACAACAATTCTTTCACAAGATTTTCTTTTTTTTTTCCTGGTATCTTTTGACGCATGTTGGTTTCAGATCAGGGGATGGTGTAATAATAGTCTGAAATAATAGTCTGTGCAATAACCTATGCAGCCCTTTGAGACTCTTTGAGATTAAGGGCTATACAAATAAAAATGACTTCACTTGACTAACATTTTTGGGGGCTTATTTAGTTGGTTGCAAAATACAGAACTGTATGTAATCACATTTTTCTGTGGAAGTACAATGTTGGCAACAAGATTGACTTGGTATAATTGGAAATTATTTGAATGCAACACAAACTTTTTCTTCTTTTTCCCTGTCTTTTTTCCATTTTTTTTTAAATTCCTTTAAACAAATCTCATTGTGTTTATTTTTTCCTAGCTGTTACTTTTTTCTTTTTGTTATTTATTTACTTTTTTTTTTCCTTTGTTTCTTTCTTTTCTTTTTTTCTGTTTTTTTTCTGAAATTTTCCTTCTTTTTTCTCTTCCTTTTGTTTCTTTTTTCTCAGCTTTTCACTACTTTTTCATTTTGGTATTCTTTTCTTTTTTGTTCTATTCCCCCCCTTCCTTTAAGTCATTTTGTGCACAATTTTACATAATATTTGGTCGTGTAGGGATTAAAGAAGCAAAAACAACCTGAAGAGCCGTTTGGGACCCGAAAGAGCATGTTCTCTTAAGTTGCCGAGCCGAAGAAGCCGGTTCTCGAAAAACTCTACTGACTTTACTTTTCAACTTCGTTCGACATTGACTTCAAAATACCGCACTTAGAAAACAACGTCAGAGGAACCCGTGTACTTTTACCTTCATGCACTGTAACTTTGACTTAATTTGCTTCTTAATTAGCAATTTCGAGCCCTGATTTTTGTGCACTGGCTCGATTTTCTTGTGCGCTGAGAATGTGCAGACCGTGTGCGATGGTGCACGCTCGCAGCTTAGAGGGAACATTGCTTATAACGCCGCTAGCCGCTTAGCTAGCTCCGGCTCTTCATCCACGATAGGCCCCCTCTTCACGCCGCCATGAGAATTCTTCAGGGCAAGGAGTTGATTCCTCGAATAAACGCATTTTTGTGCGTTAAAACCCATGTCCATAGGATAGAAAGTAATCTAAAGTGTAGTTGTCAAACGGGACGAAAACCACCAAAGATAGAAGCAGACACAAAAACAATAAATCACAAAAAGTGGGAGATAAGAGGGGAGCTGCTTGAAAGGCAGCCGCTTTGATCTTTGATAGGTCTTAGATGATGGGATGGTGTAATAATAGTCTGTAGTTTGCAATAGTATTTGATCTGTGCTCTAGTCAAGTCAAGTCATGTTTATTTGTATAGCATGTGAAACTACCATGCTTTAGTTACATGTGTAACTACCAGGCTCTAGTCAAGTCAAGTCATGTTTATTTGTATAGCCTGGTAGCATGGTAGTTACACATGTAACTAGAGCATGCTAGTTACACATGTAACATGCTCTAGTCAAGTCAAGTTATGTTTATTTGTATAGTCCTTAATCACAAAGTGTCTCAAAGGGTTGCACAGATCAAAGATTATTACAAACTACAGACTACAATGACACCATCCCATCATCGAAGACCTATCAATTTAGTTTGTCTTTCTTTTCTTTCCGTTTGCTCGTATCTCCAACATTGGCAATAACTACATACGAAGGTTTGCATTTTTTATATTGAAAACTATCCAAAATACAGCAATCCTTTATTTTTAGCAGGGGTTGCATTCCAAAAAGTCCCGGTGATACTCAAAACTTGGAACCTGGAAGTTGTTCTTGCTTCTAGATTAAAGAAAATATACGTTGGTTGGATACTTGAAGACCTTTCAGGGAAAATATTGTTTTTTCTGCTGCTCTCCTGCAATACAGGTATGTCAGAGCCATAGGAAAAGTTCGCAAATACAGACTTTCTATTTCACCAAGAGATTCATGTTTATAAGGAAGGAAATATATTCTGAGAATTCCTTTTAAGTAGACGCGTTGAAGAAACTGCACTGCAAGATTTAAATCTCAAGTGAATTTTTGAAAAGTCCCTGGAATTGGTCCAAACTTCTTAAACACAAAGGTTGAGTGCATTTAATAGAATTAGTTATTTATTTCAGTCTATCCTGTGATGAGTATGATTGCAGACAAATTCATTTCATGTCAAAACTCCACTGAGGTTGAAAGTCCTCATCTAAATTTAGAACCTTAATCGAAAGCCGGTTTTAATCCAAATTCAGGAAATAGTGTCCAATATTAGCCTGGACGTGATCTTCGCAAAGACGAATTGTAATTGATGATGGCAAATACGAGCCCATGATCATGTAAAATTATCGTACTGACCTTCCGGAGTGCGATGAGCTTATTGCTGGACAAATCTTCAGCTATCTATATTCATTACATGGAGAGTAATCCCAGCCAAGCATGCTCCCTGCGCAGCTTTTTTTTCTTTTCTGCCTACTTTCCATGTCTAATTAGCCGCCGACATGCAAATTCGAGCAGGAGCTAGTGAAGCGTAACTTCAACCCTGATAGTCTTTTTTTTTCTACTGGGCTTTAAACACTGTTGCTTTCTCATTTCTTCACCACCAATGGAGTGCTTTACACCCAACTTAACCTATCCGATATTTAATCAAATTAGGCAAATCTATCTTCCTGGGATGTGACTGTTTTTCAATGAACGGTATGCTTTTTGTCCTCAGGGTTTGCCATAACGCGGTACAGCAAGAGTGTCTAAGTCCATCCCAGGGGCCAGTTATGACCTGTGATCATAATTTTACTAGCCCACTCTTTCATAAAATTAAAATTATAGTATTAATAGTATAAGCAAGGCACCGTGGAAAATAGAGCATGAAGGCTCTTTGAACTCAGTTGGGCTTTGTTAACACATACTTAATACATTAAATATTTTACTTTCAACTTTTGAGGGACACCTCCAATAGCGCACAACACCTTAAAAATCCATTTTTTTGTTTGTTTTTGTTTTTTTTAGAGAAAAAACATCCCGAGAGTTGATTCTATTTTAAAAAAAATAATGTGTTATCTGTTTTAAGCAACTCTTTCCCAAAGTAGCTTCATTTTATATCTATTTAACAGATTTTCCACTTTTTCTTGGTGTCAAGTTACCCAATAGTCACTATTGAATAGTGGATCCTTATTTTATTTTTTTTCTGGCAGAATACTGTCCACTATTGGATTTTTTTTGCCATCACAGCAGAGAGAAAGTCATATTTGCCCTAAAAGCTCTCAGGGGGATTTTCCTTCCCTTCAAGGGGAACATCTGCTCACTGCGGATTGTCGGTAAGTTGGCCAGATGGCTCGCTTATAGTAGTGCAGTTATGTCTTGACTAAAGTAGGGTATTAAAAACAGGAAATGGGCTCCTATATAACATCAACAAGCAGAATTTTGAGGCAAGACAAGTGTATTTGTCAGCAACATACATATCTGAGCGCCTTTGCTTTCAGTTATTTCATTATCATAAAAATGTTGGCACGTTCTTCTCAGTGTGTGCAAAGGGCAAAGGTGTTGACGTTGTCACAAAGATGTCCTTAATAAAAAAAGTAGAGGGCTTGGGTTCAAGGTCCGTCTGGAGATGAGTATTTCCAGAGTATAAGTCACCTTTTTTTCATGTATGTATGGCTATCTTCAAAATGCATATATATATATATATATATATGTGTGTGTGTGTTTTTTTTTTCTTTTTCTCCAACTTAGAAATCATGGTGGGGTCTGAAATGTTCATTGTAGGTGCAAGATACAAACTAAAAAGAAACATGCAGAAATCACAATGCATGATTTTTTTTTTTTACAATTCATTTGTATTGTATGATACAGTTGCAAATAAGTATTTAAACACCTGTGATCATCTAGAATTCTGACCCTGAAAGACCAGTTATTCCGCCCATTAGAAGTCCACCTGCACTCCATGTATCATTCTGAATCAGATCTACCCATTTGAGGTCATTAGCTGCATAAAGACACCTGGTTGACAGGGGAGTCATGGAAGAAGGTCTTGTGGTCAGATGAGACCAAAATAGAACTCTTGGGTCATAATTCCACTAAGCGTGTTTGGAGGAAGAAAAATGAGGAGTACATTTCAAAGAACACCATCCCTACCCTGAAGCGTGGGGTAGTAGCGTCATGCTTTGGGGGTGTTCTTCTGCACATGAAACAGGAGGAGTCCACTGCATTAAAAAGAGGATGACTAAGGGCGTGTTTTGTGAGATTTTGGGGAACAACCTCCTTTCCTCAGTCAGGGCAATGAAGATGGGTCGTGGCTGGGTCTTCCAACAAGACAACGACCCGAAGCACACAGCCAGGAAAACCAAGGAGTGGCTCCGTAAGAAGCATATCAAGGTTCTAGCATGATCCAGCCAGTCTCCAGACCTGAGACCAATCGAAAATCTTTGGAAGGAGTCAAACTCCGTGTTTTTTTTTTAGCGACAGTCCAGAAAGCTGACTGATCTAGAGAAGATCTGTGTGGAGGAGTGGGTCAAGATCCCTCCTGCAGTGTAAGCAAACTTTGTTGAAGACTACAGGAAACGGTTGACCTCTTTAATAGCAAACAAAGGCTACTGTACCAAATATCACATTCATTTTTCAGGTGTTCAAATACTTATTAGCAGCTATATCATTCAAATAAATTGTTAAAATCATGCATTGTGATTTCTGGATTTTTCTTTTTAGTTCATCTCTCTGAGGCATCCACCTTCGCTGAAAATTTTAGACCCCTCAATTATTTCTAAGTGGGAGAAAATGCAAAATAGCAGGGTGTTCAAAAACTTGTTTTCTTCAAATCGGTCAACATATTGGTTTATATGTAGCAAAACATTGTTAGTTTTTGTGGAGAATGCCTGTTTCATGTCGCAGGTGAGTGCCACAATGGTACAACAAATGGTGAACAGCCGACCGAAAATATCTATCATAGAATAACCGATGGTAGATTAATCTACCAGTCTACCATAGAATAACCGAGTCTGCAACAAACATGAACCAAGCGGAGGAAGAAAAAAAAATGACACAGCAAAGCGGGACCGATCTGCAGCAAAACGTGAGGTTGGCCGAGCGAAAAAATTACAGTAAGCAGCCAGTCTAATCGGGAACCAACCACGACAAACTGATGTGGTAACAAACATTAACAAAGCCAGGAAAAAAACAATAGACATGGCAGCCTAGCCAGCTAGCCAACTCCTAAAGGGGCTTACCTAGACCAAATGAAATGGAAGCCTTTGGCAGCCCTGACGCTAACAGAGAGCTATTTAGACAACTTTATACCAATTGCAGTACATGCAGCAAAAAACACAAAGGAAAAGCCTAAACGGCCTACGCAAATGGTGGTGAAGGAAAAATTGGAACGTACACGCAGCAGGAAATCGAACGTCACGCAGCTTTGGAGATCGAAGCACGCAACTCGGACACAACAGTCTCAAGTTCCCCAGCGACAGAGTTTAGCAAAGTTACAATTTCTCCAAGCAGATATGAGCTTCATTAGGAATCAACCGATATAGGTTTTTTCGGGGCCAACACTGACACCGATTATTAGTATTAAGAGGAAGCCGATAACTGATATTTGGAGCCGATATTTATTTAAAAGCTTCAAAATTTGTGTAATACATTTTTGATAATGCAAAAAAAAGGATATTTGATAGAATTTCAAATTTAACTTTAATGCTGTCTGAAAAGCTTTCACCGTAATTAAATACGAATTTAAACACAACTAACATGACCAATACTTCACTTTGACCAAAAACTAACAGTGCGGGAAATAAAATTAGGCTTAGCGGCAACTCGTATAACGGTATATTGCATTGTTGTGGATTGTTCTGCATTTATATAGGGCTTCACGTCAAAGAAGACCTCCCAAAGCGCTTTACAATGTGCTTCACACTTTCCCTTTTGCACACACTAACCGATGTCATGCAAGGCTCATCATAAAAACTTTTTCTGTACGATAAATGACAATTTCAAGGAAACCAACACGACTTAAATTATTTTAAAACAAAAAGTCCAACAAGAAATAGAAATGTAAACAAAGCTGGCAAATTGAAAATTGTGGGCACTCCTGTTTTAGAGCCGGATTACCCTGAAACAAGCTAATATATCAATCTCCACTTTAATGTGCCTTCCTAAAACAAGTTAACTACAACATTGTGTTCTATCACGGACACAGGCATGTCAGGACAAGTTAGCTGAGATGCCGCTCTCACGTTATTGTTGCAGTGGTTCTTCCCCCAGTCGCTTAACCAAACAGAAGGCTCAGGGTAGATAGCAAGTAGAGAGGAGCACTGAGGGAGTAGAGCAAGGGATAGTATCGGCTGCATCAGAGACTTAATAACCGGCCTGTTGAATATATAAACATCTGTTGACCTCTAAACTGTATACAAACGCTGTTCACTACAATCGCTATCTCTTTTGGACATGTGTCATGTGTTATCGCAACAGAACAAGCAATTGTTAACAGTCTTCTTTTCATCCAGTGACGTCACAGCTCTGGAAACGAGTCAGATCAGTCAACTTTAAGTTTAAATCTCTCGAGTCCTCTGGCTCGAGGATTATTTTGCAAATTACATGATTGTGGGGAGGGAACACTGCATGTTCTGTGCCCAATTGAAAAAAAGATTGAGAACCACTGCTTTTTTTAAATGAAGGGAGAGCTCAGGAAAAGGGTTGCTGGTTAGTTAGCGAAACCAGAATTTGCTTCTGTGCCCAGCTCTTGCCATTCATGTAGCAGAATAAACAAATTGACGAGGCTTTTGTAAGGCTATTCAAGGCTTCCTACCATGACTTGAAGCCATTTTGACACAATGAGGGGACAAATTGCGTAGCTACAGGCGGATGCTTTCTGTGGCTCCGCATGGCCGAGCAAGGATGACATTACATTATCTTTAAAATGATGCCCCTGTTAATCTCACACCCTTTTTTCCTGGAATAGCCCGTATATATGTATACATATGTGTATGTGTATATATATATATATATATATATATATATATATATATATATATATATATATATATATATATATATATATATATATATATGTATATATGTATATATATATATATATATATGTATATATATATATATATATATATATATATATATATATATATATATATATATATATATATATATATATATATATATACAGTGCATCCGGAAAGTATTCACAGCGCTTCACTTTTTCCACATTTTGTTATGTTACAGCCTCATTCCAAATTGTATTAATTTAATCTCTTATCTCAAAATTCTACACAAAATACTCCATTATGACAATGTGAAAAAGTTTTTTTTTTACTTTTTTTGAATTTATTAAAAATAGAAAACTAAGAAATCACATTTACATAAGTATTCACACCCTTTGCTTAATACTTTGTTGATCCACCTTTGGCAGCAAATACAGCCTCAAGTTTTTTTGAATATGATCCCACAAGTTTAGCACACCTATCTTTAGGCAGTTTTGCCCATTCTTCTTTGCAATAAGTCTCAAGCTCAATCAGGTTGGATGGGAGACGTTTGAGCACAGCCATTTTCAGATCTCTCCAGAGATGTTCGATCGGATTCAAGTCTGGACTCTGGCTGGGCCACTCCAGGACATTCACGGAGTGGTTCTGAAGCCAATCTTTTGATATCTTGGCTGTGTGCTCTGGGTCATTGTCCTGCTGAAAAATGAACCTTCGCCCCAGCCTGAGGTCAAGAGCGCTCTGGAGCAGGTTTTCATCCAGCATATCTCTATATATTGCTGCATTCATTTTTTCCTTCTATCCTGACTAGTCTGCCAGTTCCTGCTGCTGAAAAACATCCCCACAGCATGATGCTGCCACTGCTATACAAATAAAAATGACTTGACTTTACTTGACCATGCTTCACTGTAGGGATGGTATTGGCCTGGTGATAAGCGGTGCCTGGTTTCCTCCAAACATGGCGCCTGGCATTCACACCAGAGTTCAATCTTTGTCTCATCAGACCAGAGAATTTTGTTTCTCATGGTCTGAGAACCATTCAGGTGCTTTTTGGCAAATTCCAGACGGGCTTCCATGTTCCTTTTACTAAGGATTGGCTTTCGTTTGGCCACTCTACCATACAGACCTGATTGGTGGATTGCTGCAGAGATGGTTGTCCTTCTGGAGGGCTCTTCTCTCTCCACAGAGGAACGCTGGAGCTCTGACAGAGTGACCATCGGGTTCTTGGTCACCTCCCTGACTAAGGCCCTTCTTCCCCGATCGCTCAGTTTAGAAGGCTGGCCAGCTCAAGGAAGAGTCCTGGTGGTTCCAAATGTTGTCCATTTACGAATAATGGAGGCCACTGGGCTCATTGGGACCTTCAAAGCAGCAGAATTTTTTTTGTATCCTTCCCCACATTTGTGCCTCAAGACAATCCTGTCTCGCAGGTCTACAGACAGTTCTTTTGACTTCATGCTTGGTGTTTGTGCTCTGACATGCACACTCAACTGTGGGACCTTATATAGACAGGTGTGTGCCTTTCCAAATCATGTCCAATCAACTGAATTTACTGCAGGTGGACTCCAATTAAGCTGTAGAAAGATCTCAAGGATGATCAGTGGAAAAAAGATGCACTTGAGCTCAATTTTGAGCTTCATGGCAAAGGCTGTGAATACTTAAGTAAATGTGATTTCTTAGTTTTCTATTTTTAATAAATTCAAAAAAAGTAAATAGAAAAGCTTTTTCACATTGGCATAATGGAGTATTGTGTGTAGAATTTTGAGATAAGAGATTAAACTATTACAATTTGGAAAAAGGCTGTAACATAACAAAATGTGGAAGTGAAGCACTGTGAATACTTTCCGGATGCACTGTATATATATATATATATATATATATATATATATATATATATATATATATATATATATATATATATATATATATATATATATATATATATATATATATATATATATATATATATATATGCTGCATCAGCACATTTGACTGTCTGTAGCCCCCATGGTCGTATGATTGTTTCATCTTTAAAGTGGAACCAATCGTCTTTTTCTTCCTCCTTTTGGCAGAGGTGGTCCAGCTGAGCTTGGCGGAAGACCAGCGGGTCACCATCTCGGCCGTGACAGTTGGCCTGAGTGCCGTGCTTACCTGCGCTATCCAAGGGACCCTCCGGCCACCCATCATCTGGAAGCGGAACAGTGTGGTCCTCAACTTTTTGGACCTGGAAGACATCAACGTAAGTTGCCTTATATGTAAAATTAGATTATCAAATACCTTACTGCAGGGGTCGCCAACCATTTTAACCTGAAAGATAATTTTATGTTACTCATTAGTGTGCAGGGCTACCAGTTTGAAAATCTTTCTGAAATAGCAACTTTGTTGTTACAATGTTATTAGGATATTACCAGGGTGTATCTATTAGAAATAGGGTTAAAAAAAAACACTGTTCTTTACTACTTGACCTGTTTACGGCCATACCACCCTGAGAACGGCAAATCGTGGGAAGCTGAGCAGGGTCAGGCATGTTTAGTACTTTGGATGGGAGATTGCCTGGGAATACCAGGTGCTGTAAATAGGTTATTTGGCGCACACACTTACTGCACCCATGGTAATTTCCTTCAGGGGAACAAATAAATTAAATTATTGATATTATTATTACAAACATTGGTTTTAAAGACACTAATTATGTCAATGATTTGTCATGCCAGCTGGAAACCAAATTTCATTACGAGACATTACTGGTGAGTCCACGGGCTACATTGCACTTTAGGGACTACATGATAACCGCAAACGTTGGAGAACCCTGCCTTAGTGTATTCACGATTCAAGATTGATTATTGTCATAACAAAAAAGTCAATGAAGTTGTATCTGCAGCCCTGGTGTAAGGTGTTTACAAAGGAAGTTCAAATTTACAGGATATAATAAAAACATATATATATATATATATATATATATATATATATATATATATATATATATATATATATATATATATATATATATATATATATATATATATATATATATATATACATACATATATACATACATATATATACATACATATATATTTATATTGTTAGGAAATAAAATATACCCTTTACCAACTAGTTCGAATTAGTTATCTGACTCCATTAACCAAACACAACCTGCATTTTCCTAACAATGCGCGCTCGTTTCTTGATGGAAAAATGAACAAGAGACTGGCTTTTCCACACGGGAGCAGATTTAATTTCTTAAAGTATTTAACTAAATGAACTCCATCGAATTAGCCGAATTAGTGTCGCTCGAGTCTCTGTCAAGCCTCCTCTCTCGATCTTCTGCCTTTTTGCCTCTGCCTACGTTTTTTGACGCAAGCTGGTGTGCTGGCTCCTCCCATGGGCGTGCCAATGAAAGCCCCCACGTAGCCCCACCATTTTGGAGAAGAGCGTCCCGATGTCTGAAAAACTCATAACAGCAGAGCGCTGATCAAAACAACTTCTCCAAACAATGCCTGCCGTTCTGCGTCAGAGTTCTGTTATCAACAGAACTAAACAAAACACTCCTCATTCGGATCAGCGTGACCTGTAGCCCACTCAGTGAAAATATTCATTGCACTCAATAAATGTAACTTGTATTTGATCGTATAAAATCCTTTATAGTAAAGTGTATAAAATCCTTCAATATATATATATATATATATATATATATATATATATATATATATATATATATATATATATATATATATATATATATATATATATATATATATATGCATATAATTTCATTTCTTATTTTTTTCTGTGTTTTATGTGGCAACGATAGCAAGTTATTGTCCTGCATTTGGGGGTTGGTGGGGTGGCTGTTGGACTTAACAGCTCAGGGGGAAGAAAACAGCCAGTTTGTTAGTGTGTTGGAATTAGCAGATGTTCCTGTTGCGCTTTCCTTATGGAAGCAGCACAAACAGTCTGTGGCCCGGGTGGATGGGATCCGTGGCGATGGCCTTTGCTCTCCTCTTGACTCGTACCACATATATAGATTCCAAGTCAAGTCCCTCCCATGATTACCTGTGCAGCACTAACCACGCGCACCAGTTGTTTCCTCTCATGTGCCATGCATATGCCATATCTCACGGTCACATTGAGGCATAGGATGCTCTCAATTGCTGCTCTGTAAAAGTGGAGGAGCAGCCGAGGGGAGAGACCAGCCTGTTTACGTTTCCTGAGGAAGAAGATTCTTTGCTATGCCTTCTCGCCAGGAGACCACGAGAGGTCTGATGTAATATGGAGCCTTAATTGATGTTGTATGAAATCTGTTATGAAATATGTGAGGTCTATCATTAACTATTGTGCTTTAGAGGTGGCGTGCATCGTTTGGGGTGTCTTTAAAAATTTGAAGGTAGAATATTTCTTCTGTTAAGCACAGTATGTCTTAACAATGCCCACTGAGTTCAAAGATCTCTTAAATCGTTTTTCCCACCACGCCTATCTACTTTTTGCAGTTTTATTTTGTTTCAATTTTTTTTTGTCTAGCATTAAAATGTTGTAAGAAAAGGCCTACCTCAGGTACAGTCCAAAAGCCAAGCCAAACTCAAAGAAAGATGAAAAAAATAAGAGTTCATTCGAGTGAATCCAAGGAACGTACTTGCACGCGCAACATAATCAGCTTGACAATGGCTTCAATGATGACACAAGCCAGGCGGAAGCAAGTTAAAAACAAGTTCCAAATTCCGTACAGCTTTTTTGATGAGGAACTCAAAAAATTAAATCTGAGCTTCTTTTAATTATGATAGAATTGTTAGGGTTTTGCCTTACCATTTTTGTGTCTAAGTTTAGTACTAAAATTCAAAGATATCCTTTCACAGTGCAAGGGTTAAATACACAACTATTGCAGTTAAATCTGAGTTGCTCTTCGTAATAACACAAGACGTCTCAGAAAAGGCACCATGTGGCAAAATGTAATTTTTTATAAAAGCAATGAATAATGGATTTTGATTTCATCCTTATATGTATTTGCATGTAAGTGGCAGCAACATGATTGGGGAAACACATTTGGAAAGAAAAGCCTTTTCTTTTCTTGTTGATTTCAGAGAGAAATAGCCGATTACACTTTGAATATAATTATTTGAATTATTTTAAATATTTGAAACGTGAATGCTGGCCAATTTTGAAGTCCTTAGCCGTACAAACGCATTGATGAAAAATAGCGGAGCCTCTGCAATTTGCATCCCATCCCATTATACATAGTGCTATTTGGAACCAACCATTTACATTTGCCGCACGATGGAAGCAAGACTGTGAATTGGTCGAATAAGCATTACTTGCATTACGGCTCCCCCCATCAGGATTTTCTTACTCTTTCCTCGGCTTTTGTCACATTTGTGTCTTGTCTTTCCAATAAGATGGCAAGGGAAATGAGGCGATAAAAGACTTATTTCAGGCCGTGTATGCAACATTGAGCACAGTATTGAGCCATGGCAAACTGCCCGTTGAAAATGTTCTAACACTCTGCAGCATTATTTTTTTATCTTTGCTCATATAAAAAGGCTTCAATGTACTGGTAGTCTTTATTGAATATGCCATTTTTTACAGACTATGAAGCGCACCTAAAAAGGAAGGAGCGAAAAGCTCAGCGTCAAGCGTCCAAAACACCAGGGTATGATGACTATTACTATTATTCCCCCCCACAACAAATGCTGCCTCCCGGTAGAGGAAGGGGCCGAGGGGGTAGACGGGGTGCGGGCAACTATATGTACACGCCTGACTACTATGGCTACGAGGATTACTACGACTACTACAGTTATGATTACCAAAACTACCGCGGCGGCGGTTACGATGACCCCTACTACGGCTATGAAGAGTTCCAAGGCCCCACCCGGGGCCGTGGTGGCACCAGCGCGTCTACTAGACGCTGCGGCTCGGGCTCCAGTTCGTCTTTTGTTTTTCAGTGTCCCCTGATCCCTCTTATTTTCCCTTCGACTCCCTTCGCACTTACAATAATATCCACTACATCCCGAGGGATATACAGAGACCACCGGATCTCCCTGGAAGATTTGCCGCCTGCCGACAATGACAACGACGGAGAAAAGGCTGAGCTAAGCTAAGAAGGCGACCACACAGACCAGCGCTCCCAAGCATGTTCAACCAACGCCAGATCCATCCGTCCACAATGAGTGAATTGAGCTGCGGATCGCCACCAACAACGACCGGAATTGGAGGACTTTTTTTTGCCATCACGGAGTCTTGGCTTTCCCGACGCCGCATTACATCACCGGCTCGAACGAGACGAAGACTCCGGTAAAAACAGGGGTTGGAGACTACGCGCTACAATAATAGCGGAACCATTGATACACAATGCTCACTCGATATGGAGTTTCTAGCTATGTACCGGGAGAGTTAACTGTGGTCTTTGTGTTTGCTGTATACTTTCCACCGCTAACAGTTTCACCAGATGCTAACGTTAGCATAGCGCTATATCTCCTGCCCGCTGCTAAACATCAGCTTGCACTACCCCAACGGAGCTTTATCGTCGACGGCGACTTTAATCGGGCATGTTTATTGACTGTACTCCCAAATTCTTTCAATTGTGGACTCCCAAATCTACTAATTGTGGACTGAGCAATTCGGAAAAACGCTGGACTGTGTAATGTAAGATCAAACATTCGGGAACTCTGTTTGACCCTCACAACAACCCCCCCCGCCGAGGACAACAAAGTCAGTTAGTACTTTGTTCCTTTGTTTCTTTGTTTCCTTATCCTCGCTGTAAATGTGGGACTGGAGTCGTCCAATTTCGTTGTCACAGCATATCCCATGTTGTAACAATGACAATAAAGGCATATTCTATTCTATTCTATTCTATTCTATTCTATTCTAAATTGGCCAGAAATGTTAAAGTGGGCCTTACAATCTTGTGCGACTTATATACCAGGAAAGACGGTAGACAAAATTGGAAAGACATTGTTACAAAATACTTTATGCTATATTTGGTAATTGTTTGTCTTAAGGAAACATATAGTGGTCACCATGCTAATTGTTTGTTGCATAAATCTACCAAAAGAGAAGCACAGAATTTTGACGGCAGCCCAGGCATCCATTTTCGAACGCTTTCAAATACTCTCTGTTCTCTCTTCGTGCATAAAATCGGATTATCAAACATATTTCAATTACTTATATGAAATGCTTTGTTCGCTGTAACATTTTGTACAATATTACAAACTCTTGTTTGAGTTGTTCTTAGCATGTCTTAGCTGAGTTTAGAATATTTCTGTATAGTAAGCAAGCTAACGGGATTGTTTGTACTTTTTTTTTGTTGTTTTTCAGTGGCCTGTTAAGGGTAATGGCTTAGGTCAGTCTTTCTCAACCGCAGACCCGTTTTCAGCAGGTCGTAAGCCTTTCCCAAGGCATGAATAATTCTCATCTCACCTCATCTCATTAGCTGCACTAGGGTCGCGGGGATGAATAATTCTATGGAATAAAAATAATTCAGCGTGAATTACACTTCTTCACACTAGATGGAGATCATGCCCTGCAAATGCGAGTTGCCACTCTTTTGTTTTCTTTTTAATTAGTTTTTTTTTGGGGGGGGTCGTAGCTTGTAATTCAGGTAGAATGGTCGGTCCTGAAGTAGACGTAAAATCAGGCCAAAAAAATTCACCATGACCCAGCCCGCGGGTTTTGAAGCCTTACCGAGCCCAAGCCCAACAATTTAACTTGATTTAAGGGACCAAGGCCGAAGCAATCCCCAATTTTCATTTTTTATTTTTGAGGACATTATTTTTCATTTGTGAGAAGAAGAAGGATTTCTCTCTCACTGACCTTTGAAAAAAAATATCCATACGTCATTGTTTTTAGTTTATTTTTAGGGATCTGCGTGCACAACAGATCCTGTTCGCCAATTACACAGATGCACGCCAGCTGGATGGGAAACAAAATGGGGGACAGAATCCATCGCGTGCACGGATCCCCCACAAAGAAAAAAAAAACTAAGAACAGTGATGGATGGATAATTTCAAAATAAGTCAGCAAGAGAGAAGCCCTTCTTCTCCTCACAAATAAAAGTCCTCCTAAATAATATTTAAAAATAGTTAGTGAGAGAGAAGTAATGATGGACATTTTTGGCCCGACCCAACCCGCTTGGGTTCCCGCAGGTTCTGGTTTGAGATCCAACCTCTATCCTGAAGTCAGACCAGTTGAGACCCACTGATTTAGACCATTGTCCATTAAACAGCAAGTAAAGAAAATAAGTCTGGTTATTCCTGAAGATGTTCACTAGCTGTCTACTCACAAAAAAGGGGTACACAGTAACCATTTATGAATGAAATATTCAAATTTGTAATGAAACCAGATGTCATAATGCATGGCCTTATCTTTTACTGTACTTTTAATTGCATACGCCTATAGTCTAGTGGGCCTTACATATGAAAAATATATCACAAAAGACTATTTTAGGGGTGCGCCTTACAATGTGGTGCGCCTGATAGCGTGGAAACGGTATGACTATTATCTGACTAGTTTACAGCCATATCGCCCTGAGAATGCTCGATCTCCAGAAGCTAAGCAGTGTCGGACTTGAGAGACCGCCTCTGTCATGAACCAGAACAGGATCAGGACCCAAACGCATGACGTTCTCACACAAGCCTTTTATAATTCGGGAAATGGGGAGTCATGAACGTTAGGCAGCGGTCTGGCGTGGAAAGACAGGAAGCCAGAGACCGGCAAGATCGATTCCAAATGCTTGAGTTGATATTGGACAGATGGGGTCAATACCGGACAGGACGGGACAGACAGGATAGATAATGAATCGGGATATCGAAAATAAACAGGAGAAACTAGACGGGAAAGAAAACTGGAGAAAATAATAAGCAGGACAAAAATAGACGGAAACTAAACTGAAAACCGATACTAAACAGGACAAAATAAACGGAAACTTGACCGTACTGGAAAATATCAACAGGGACAGGACCGAGTCGAAACCCACGTCTTGTGGGGCAGAAGTTCGTTGACGGGCTCACAAGGGAAGCGTGACAGCGCTTAGCTTAAAGTAGACATAAAGCCAATCTGTCAATGAGCCACAGCTGGCGCCACACGGGCAGGGCCAATTGGACCCCATGGCAATCGTGACAGCCTCGGAATGTCAGGTGCTTTTAATCGGTCATTAGGCGCATGCTCTGCTGCGACAGCACCAACTGTACCCATCCAGTATAGTCAGTGAAAATGAATTTCCCTAAAAAGACCAACTAATGTATTATTATTATTATTATTATTATTATTAAATGCTTTGAATAGAAAGTCAGCATTCGGGGCTTTCTTGTTTATCTTTATTCACAAAGGTAAAGGAAATAGTTTACATTATATTGCAGCACAAGATGTTTTGTTTGGGAATTATAGTACACCTTGTTTGAATACATGGCATAATTGGCTAAATACACACCAAACACATTGGTATTGGTCTAATTGATTTACTACTAAACATCAATGTACATTCTGAATAGATTTTGCTACATTGTCTCATGCCACCATTCCTTCTTAATTCAATTACACCTGTCTTCCCTGTCTTTGCTTTTCTTGTGCTATGATTCATCTTCGTACTACTTGTTGGTTCAAGGTTGTCATCTTTTCAAAAACGTCATTCTTTGGCTTGCAAGGATTGCATCTAATAATCAGTCGTACATGGGTCATTCCTATTATTTGGTGCCATTTAAGTCCCAGTGACATAAAAGGGTAAATTTTGTGTAAAAATAGGCTTATACTTACTTTTAAAATATTTTCTTGTATACTTAACTGCCATCTAACATATGTTTGCAAGATACATTAATTTTGGATAAATGACTCTTATTGTAATACAAATACACTCAAATATTATGTCCCTAATCATGTTTGATTGACTTCTGTTACAAATATAAGTGAGAAAAATCTAATAAATTCTTTTTTTCATCATATCTTTATCACCTTAATGATAGTATTCCTCACCCAATGCGAATTTCACTTATTGATACATTATTCATGTTTTAAATCTCTAAGATATGTTGTGTCCCAGTGTGAACTGTTTCCCTTGATACGCTGAAAAGAGTTGTATCGAAAACATACCATAACATCTCTTATGTAACAATATTTTTGAAGGGACAACATTCAAGGAGAAAAAGAGTAAGTACCACTCTTTTATCAACCTTTTTTCCAATGTTTTATTATGGTTAACTGATGTCCACCTTGTTAAGCTTATTTAAAGTCGCAACCAATATTTTTTTTTAATTTTGATTACATGGTTAATAAACATGTTAAAAATATTTCACAATAAGAATAGTGTACTAGCTTCTTTTTTATCACTTTAGTAGGAATGGCTAACTTAAGCATACAATGCCCCCCCCCCCCTTTTTTAGTGTCCCCTGTTACTGCTATCCACTGTAACAGGGTACAAACAAAGTGAAAGATTTTAATTTTGGGTTTTTGCACATGTATTGTATCTATTCTCGAACTATCATGTATTAATTGGTTGTATACTTCTAAAAAGATATTTTAAAATGGTATGCATGCATTAGTCAGGGAATGGCACCATTGTATGCAACTGAAAAGTAGCAGCGCTACAGGGGACATAGTGATGCTGACTCTAAAAGAAGACAAGCGAAGAAAAAATAAAGCGGCAGATATCAGTGATAGACAGAAAGCACACAGAGAGAAATGGACATTTGCCTATGTCATATGTGAAATAATTGTTAAATAAATGCTACAGAATCACGGCCGCTATTGGGAAATGTGAAGCACAATGTAAAGCGCTTTGGGAAGTCATTGACTTGAAAAGTGCTATATAAATGCAGATCATTTCATTTCATTACAGAATTGTATCCTGAGCTCGACCAATACATTTTGTCTTATAGTTTGAAAGTCCTTCTTTCAGATGATATTTTTAAAATATCTAACCTTTTTTTATTGTAGGTTCACGCTGAAATGTCACCCAATAGGGAGAATGACCCAAATGCAAACTGTTGACCACCCTTGAGCATAAGCAATACAAAGACGGCCATTGATTCATAGTCCCGCACCCCCACCGCAACCTTCCCGGATTTTTCCCGCCGCTTTTCGTCCCTTGGCATTCTGTGTTCTGGTTATCCCACCGTCCTCCCTTCCAGCGTCGCTTTCCCTCCAGTTGCTTGAATTGTAGCCTGCCATGTGTGTGTTAAAGGACTTTGGGGATGACGGCTCGCTGTATATCACAAAGGTGACGACCATTCACATGGGGAACTACAGTTGCCATGCCTACGGCTACGAGGACCTGAACCAGACGCACATTCTGCAGGTCAACGGTCAGTTTTTTTTCTTGATATTTATTGCTTGTTTGCATTTTTTTTAGTGCTGTAACTAACAGCCTTATTCAGGGTTTTTACAGGTGTTTGAAATCTTTAAGAGGGCTTAAATTTCATGATGTGTTTTGAAGGTCAGAAAAATGCTTGAATTTTTGGTGAAGTGCTTGAAAATGCTAGAAATTGTTGTCATCGCCATGTTTCCCAGGAGTATGACTTGATATACCACGCAATGCAATAAATAAAGAAAAATAAAACAAGTGTACGTAAAAATTACGCAGATGGTGACTCTGTCCTCATTATCAAGTTACCACGTGAAGCGTAACTGCCTTCTACTAATCGCATCCAAAAGGACAGGTGAATATGTCTAGTCATGGGAATTACTATTATTATTTTTTTTTAAGCATTTTTGAAGGCGCGTAGTTACTTCACAGATTTTCACTTTTCGCAGGTGGTTTTGGTCCCCATTAACCGGGTCTAAAAAATAATAATAATTAAATTAAATAATTTTTAAAAATTATTCATATATATATATATATATATATATATATATATATATATATATATATATATATATATATATATATATATATATATATATATATATATATATATATATATATACGATTGGCTGGCAACCAGTTCAGGGTGTCCCCTGCCCACTGCCCGGAGATGGCTGGGATGGGCTCCAGCCCCCCCCGCAACCCTAATGAGGATAAGCGGTACGGCTGATGAGATGAGATGAGATGAGATATATATATATATATGTATATATATATATATATATATATATATACACTGTATTTTTTTTTTTTTACGCATTTTTGAAGGGGCATCGCTACTTAGCGGATTTTCACTTTTTGCAGGCGGTTTTGGTCCCCATTAACCGCAATAACCGAGGGATTACTGTATACTGTATTATCGCTAATGATAAAATAGTATGCACCAAATTAATTAGTAATTAACTTCAAAATTATAATAGCAATCTACAGTGAACTTTTATCCTACTTAATTCAAACTTTCAAGTTGTTTCTACTTAGCAACTAAGAAAAACAGAAACACGGAAACCTTAAAAATGCTCAAAACAACAAAATATAAAGTAAAAATATTTACTTATCAGTGCAAAAAAATGGGCTTTCAGCTTTTTTCAAGGGTCAACGAATCCCTTGCTTTCATATTTTTGGTTGCAAATCAAACTTTGTCTTTGTCCATGCAAAGCATTTTGCAATTTGTGAATTTTGTATCTATAGTCAACTCATTTATGTGTTTTGATTACATTCAAAGTGAAAGACAGGATTGCTGAAAATCGCCTGAAATATAAATTAAAATATTTACAAAATCTACAAAAGATTCAAAGCGAAAGACATTCCGATATCTCGCTGCGTGTTCTTTAATGCTTAGTATTCGGACTTTGAAAAATTTGAGCTGGAAAGAAGCAATGCATTTGAGGACATTTATAAATGAAATAAAGATTAAATCAGAGTACACCCCAGACCAATTGATGGAGACGCGTTCTCCCACCAAAGGCAGGCAAGAATGTTTAGGCCGCTCACAAGCATTCCTTACTTACAATCTTAATATTGCATTTTCATAATGGTGCAGAATTTTCTGTAAATCAAACCACTGTCTCTGTAAAATTCTCCCTGCATTTTTTTCTGATTTGATTGTTTACCACGGATTTCTTTTATTTCATCCAAAGATATTGGTTTGATTTCAATCAACAATATCAAAGTTTTTATAACCACCACTTAAGTTCGAACGATCCATTCTGAGATATCGGCTCACATCAATCAATCACATAATCAACTATATCTGAGTCCCGCTTTTGCAAAGATGTTGGTTTAAATCTGATTTACAACATCCGAATCACACTTTAGCATAGAAGGACGGTGCATTTTTGTCAAAATTTGCCGCATAAGCATCTGAACCTCTCAAACACACGATAATCCCTTTATCCAATGTAGAATTTCCAAACGTGTTTAGGTAAGAGCTCTTTTCTTCTGCAGAAGACTAATTTGACAGTTTTTTCTTAGTCTTCGAAACTAAGGCATCAAACCCAGAGATTAAATTTACGAACGCCCAAACGAGTACTCCAAGCAAACTTATTCAGACCCAACCGAATAGAACACCTCTTCAAAATAAGATCACTTTTTTTTTTGTTCTCTCTACACAGAAAACTTTTAGTGAGCTAATTAAACGTGCATAAAAAAGTCATACATCTACTCCAATTGAGCAAGCAGAAGGTAATTGTAGAGGATAACTCATTTATATACCATTTCAACTGTGGGACTATTTTCTGTTTCCTCGGCTGTCTGTCTCGGCTTTCCTCTGACGCAGAGGGCATAATTGGTAACAACGGAGGTCAACAAATGAATGCATAAGTGGGATAAAAAATGACCCCAAGGGTTATTCTTCTTCTAAATCTTTTAAAATAAAAAAAAACTTTGTAATATTGTCATATTTCAAGTATTCAGGTATGTTAGTGACATGACACCTTTAGTATTTCCCCCTCCTTCCTCCCCCCACCTTGCTGGATCCGACCATCTCTGTCTGTCCCTCACCCATTCATTACCCATCCACCCCCCCCCCACCGGAGAAAATCAAAAACAATGATAATAAAGCTATATTCTAAATGTAATTCTAATTCTATTTTTATTTTTTGAACCCCACATAGGTAAGAGTGTGTATACTGGTAGGTCATGCATCCAAAGGTTAAGTTCTCACAAAAACACTCAACTAGCACAGAAAAAAAGCTCTTGTTTTAAGATCAAAAATTGCATTAATGTTGCAATGCTTGTCTGAAAAATTGCAGATCAAATCTCAGAGGGAAGAGCATTCCACTGCACCGGGGCCCGAATAGAGAACGCTCTCGAACCTGCAGATCTCTTCTTGGCTCTTGGGATCACTAGTAGACCAGTATTTTCAGAGCGAAGGCTCCAGTCCGGAACATAGTCAAGTCAAGTCATGTTTCAAGTCATGTTTATTTGTACAGGGGGAAATTAAATCTGAAAGATATGAGGGCGCAAGTCCATGCATGATTTTGCATTGTACCAAGAGAACCTTAAAATCACATCTTAAACTAACAGGGAACCAATGCAAGTTAGCTAAAATCGGGGTAATGTGATCAAACTTTCTTGTCTTAGTTAAAAGCCTCACTGCAGCATTTTGTACCAGCTGCAGGCTCTTGATTTTGGACTTCGGGAGACCGGAGAGAAGCGCATTACAGTAATCGAGACGGGAGGTAACAAACACATGAATCATAATCTGCATCTGACTGAGACAGCATAGGGCGAATTTTAGCAATGTTGCGAAGATGGAAAAAAGCGTTTCTTGTAATATTCTTAACGTGTGTTTGAAAGGACAGATTGGGGTCAAATATGACACCTACATTTTTGACTGAGTCACTCTGGGTGATATTACATTCGTCAATGTTCAGAGCAGTTTTTAAGAACAAGTCACGGTTTTTAGATGGACCAATAACTAACATTATGGTCTTTTTAGAGTTAAGGCGCAAGAAGTTGAGTGACATCTATTCTTTTATCTCAGTGAGACCGGCCTCCAAATTTCCAGTTTAGTGTGGCAGATTCCTCCATCGGAAGATATAGTTGAGTGTCACCTGCGTAGCAATGGAAACTCATATTATAATTCCGAATTATATCATCTAATACAAGCATGTAAATGCTGAAAAGAATGGGGCCAAGTACTGAACTCTGCAGAACACCACAGGTAACACTGAAGGGCTCAGATGTCATTTCACCATATTTAACACAGTGTGTCCTATCTGAGAAGTAGGATCTGAACCATAAGAGGACGGGTCCTGAGAGACCAATCCATTTTTCCAACCATTCTAGTAAGATATTATGGTCCAAAGTGTCAAAGGTAGCACTAAGGTCCAGCAGCAGCAAGATTGATGAAGCGACGGAGTCCATTGTCAGTAGAAGATCATCTGTCATCTTAATCAGGGCTATCTCGGTAGATTGGCTAGCCCTTGATCCTGATTGCATGGATTCAAAAATATTGTTCTTGGATATAAAATCATTCAGCTGCTGTGCCACAGCTTTTTCAAGTACTTTAGAAAGAAACGGTAGGTTTAAAACGGGTCTATATATATATATATATATATATATATATATATATATATATATATATATATATATATATATATATATATATATATATATATATATATATATATATATAGCTTTCTGGATCAAGGTTGGGTCAGTCATTTCAGTGTAGGTTTATAAAATGTTTCTATGCCAGCATTCAAGCTTGTAGAGCAAATGAATATCGGCTTCAAATATCGGTCATCGGTCTGTGCTTAATACTAATTATCGGTATTGGCCCTGATTGGTTAGCGCATCCACGGCAGAGTTCTGAGGTCATGGGTTCAACCCTTCTGTGCCGAATTTGCATGTTCTCCCCGTTCATCCTCCGGGCACTCCGGTTTCATCCCACATTCCAACAAACATGCATGCCAGGTTAACTGGCTGATCCAAATTGTCCCTAGGTGTGTCTGAATGAGTGAGTTGTCTGTCTATGTGTGCTCTGCGACTGGCTGGCTTTAGGTCAGGGTGTCCCCTGCCCGCTGTTTAAAGATAGCTAGGATGGGCTCCTGAAAACCCATATGGGCCGATCTTTAGCAGACAAAGATAGTCACACCCAGCCAACACAGAGCGCACTCCCTAAACAGTCCCTGCTGTCTGCTGTCTATTAAAAAGACAATCACGATACGTTGACATCAATGACCATAGAGACAAAATCAAAAGGAAATTAGCGAAAGGGTGAACTAGCGATAACCGATGCAGCAAGGGGTCTCTGTAATGCCCCCACCTCCTAAAAAAGAAGGCAAGGTATTTGTCAGACTCTAAAGTGTTATTCATCGGCTACATTCTCCCTCAGAGTTTCTCCCCCTTAGGCGCTGCCAAGTAGTCCAACATCTTTTTTCATGCAGCAGCCACAATAAAGCCGCCCCCCCAGCGCTTGGGCGAATCCATTCTGTGCCACTGTGAAAGTAATTTGCCCCTTACTGATGGTCTTCCGCTCTCAAGTTGGTATCTATCTGCTTTGCATATGGCAGTTCCTCCGGTGATCCTGGTGTACCCTGAGACGCAGGCCCAAGAGCCCGGCGTGTCAGCCAGCTTGCACTGCCGTGCCGATGGCATCCCCGATCCCAAGCTCATGTGGCTAAAAAACGGCCTGGAGTTGCAGCCACGCTCTGCCAAGCAGCTCTCTCTCAAAGGTAAACACATTGTCACATTGATTTTTGTCGTTGTGAAACTGAGACATGAAAAAAATTCGCTATCTGCATTTTATGGCCACACTTTTATTCCTAAACCCAGAGGCCTTGTAGAATTTTAGCTAACCATTCAAACTTTCTTTTTTTTCTGGCTAATTTTTAACAAGCATACCGTAAAATCCGGACTATAAGCGCACCTGATTATAAGCCGCACCCACCACTTTTTAAGTGATTTTCCACTTTTGTACTTACACAAGCCGCACCTGTGTATAAGCTGCGTGCGCCCGCATTAAAACTTGTGACACGATCACAAGTTTAACCCAGACTAGGTTGTAAGTTTCACGATTGTGATTTTGTAGAGATTTGTTGTTCTATATTCTTTATCAATTATCCGTCAAATCATAATACACTACAAAGCCAATAGGCTGAGTCAAGGTCCTAGCCTCCTACCGACACAAGCCCAAAAAAAAAAGGGGGGGGGGTGATTTTTTTTAAGGTGGAGGGGGGGGGGTTTAAGGGTTATTGTTCTATCTTCTTTATTCATTATCCATTATCCGTTATCGGTCAGTTCATAATACGCTACAAAGCCTAGGAGCCTCTTACTCTCAGCCAAAAGGCCAAGCTAAGGTCCTAGCCTTAAAGCCTTGATGCAATCATTGCGAATGCACCGTTCCCGGAGGTACTGCAATACCGAGTGGACAGAGCAAGCTCTTATTCCATCTCCGGATTGCAAAAATGTAAGTTCAATGCCGAATCTAGCTACAAGTTTAACTCTGGCAAGTTCAGAACCACAGCTAACAGGCTTACGCAGGCCATGCTGTAAATTCCTTATTTTGTAAGGTTTATTGTTCTATATTCTTTGAACCACAATCGGCATCATGAATGGAAAATGATACCCGTAATTAATGTATGATGCAGACTTGTAAAGTCCGGGTCCAAGGAAACAAAATGTATATTTCCAAAGTTAAGGGTGGGAAAAATATACATCCACTTTTGTCCGCTGCGACAACAGACAGATCTACCGGTAACTCAGCTTTACCCCACTTCCCATCAGCCCGCGTTTGCTCCGCTCCTTCTTTTTGATTCGCCCGTAGAACACGTAACAGACTAAATCTCTAAAATAAATACATTACAAAAATATACAGTTGCAAATACATATTATACATGGTTACACATATTTACGAAGTAAGACGGTACACCGAGAGAGTTTTCAAAGCTTTAATAATAATAATAATAATATAACTTTCATCCCAATCACGCTCGCAATGCATCAAACGTGCCTGTCAAAAAAAAGCATCCTGTAATTGTGAAATTCACGGTAGATCGTCCTCAACTTCCTCCTCATGGATTGTTTGACCCACCAGAGTTTTAGGTGTACCACAGCATGCCTTGGGCAAGTACAGCCTGGTGGATCACATCCTTTTCCAGGTTAGAGATTTGCTCACCACATGAAACAAATAGTACTGGTTTCTATGATGGGCAGTTGCAGGATGAACCTCCTATTCTGACTCAGATACAGCACCTTCATCATCTGGTAGCTATTATTATTCCGTGTACAGCACCAATCCGCTCTTAAGAGAAATGAGCTGGAAATCAGCAATAATTGGCGAAAAAAAATGATTTTTTTTTTGGGGTGCCTTTTTACTCTTTTTTAAACTTCTTAAAAAGTAACATGGGAGTAATTTGTTATGATGTTTAATCGAGCTCTTTTCAAAAAGTAGTTTCTCAATTTAAGTAAACATTGTTAAAAGGAGAAACATAACTAGCTTTCGCTATGTCGGATAATTTTACTGTTATTAAAACGGAACATTGTTATTTTCCTAGAAAAATAATGTAAAATTTCATACACAGCAAAAGTATTTAAAAAATGAAAATCCTGGAAAGTATAGATTGAATATTTATCTATTTTTACACATATTTTAGCTTAATTTTTAGTTCATAAGATAAATACTTTTTCTTTAGAATGAGAATATATTATTTCACTCATAACAATTAAGTGATACATTTTAACTAAATATTATTTTCTCTTTGGGTAGAACAACATAATGTATTACTTTTCCCGCGTAAAATAGCAAATAGGAACAATGAGAAAAATATATTCAAACATACAGTGAAATAAAAAAGGACACTTGTATCACTATTTAAGATATTGATATAGTATGACTTGATTTTTATTCTGAAGGTCAAACTATCCAATACTATGTTGCCTCAGTGTTGCCGTTTTGTTGTGTACAAAAACTAAACAGATGTACAAATGTAATTATGAGTGACTAACAGTATTCTCCATCAATCTGGTGCCAACTCTCTTTGATTGCAGTTGCCAGATCATCTTTGCAGGTCGGAGCCTTGCTGTGGCCAATTTTTTTTTTCAATTTCCACTACAGGTTTTGAAATGGGTTGAGATCTGGGCTATTTGCAGGCCATGACAGTGATTGGATGCGTCTTTCTCCAAGGAATGCTTTTACCGTTTTTGCTGCATTGTCATCTTGGAAAATCAGTTCATCATCCCAAACATTTTTTCAATTGAAGGAATAAGAAAACTGTCCAAAATGTCAGCGTAAACTTGTGCATTTATTGCAGATTTGACCACAGCCATCTCCCCAGTGCCTTTGCCTGACACGCAGCCCTATATCACTCTGGACTGTGGGAAATTTGATGCTGTCTTTAGGCAGTAAATCTCAACGGAACTGCAGCAAACAAAAGTTCCAGCATCATCACCTTTTCCAATGCAGATTCGTGACTCATCACTGAAGATAACCTCCACCCTGTCATCCACAAACCATGATTGCCCCTCCTTGCCCATTGCAGTCTTGTTCTTTTGTGTTTAAGCGTCAACAATGGTTTCCAGTTCTGCCTTTCCCTAATCCATCACTTCTTCTCTAACATTGGTTCTTAACTATTGTTGGGAATTAAATATTAATGTACCGTTTACCAAATTGTTTGAATTAGTTATCTGACTCCATTAACCAAACACAACCTACATTTACCCAACAATGCGCGCTCGTTTCTAGATGGAAAAGATGAACAAGTAAAGCCGACATTTTCACACGGAGGCAGATTTATTTTCATTAACAATTTAACTAGGTCTACTCCATCGAATATGGCCGAATTAGTTGAATTAGTGTTGTCGGAGTCTCTGGGCAGGCTTCTCTGAAGTCCTCCAGCTCTCCTCTGCTTGACCATCCTTTCCCTGCACAACGGCGCGCCGACTCCTCCCATGGGTGCAGGGGGCTTCACCGCCTCGGAGAAGAGCGCCGCGATGTATGCAATTAACCAAAACAGTGGAGAGCGTTTCTCCAAACAATGCCTGCCCTACTCCGTCAGAGTCGTCTTATCAACAGAACTAGACAAAATATTCTGCATTCGGAACAGTGTGACCGTCATTCAACTAAAGCCTACTAGGTGAAAATCTACATTGCACTCAATAAATGTAACTTGCATTCAATCGTATAAAATCCTTTATAGTCAAATGTATAAAATCCTTCACTATTACGTCAACTTTTTCTCTATATTTTAAACTCTGCAGCTTACAATATAAAACTTTTTTTTCATTATCGCTAGTACTGCATAAAAATATGTATACATGCCAGTACTAATTACTTAAGAGTAGGTAATAATTATCGGGCTGACAACTATTGGAAATTATCTGCCCGATAGAAATAGTATACCTGATAATTATTCAGCTGCTATACACACACACACACATATATATATATATATATATATATATATATATATATATATATATATATATATATATATATATATATATATATATATATATATATATATATATATATATATATATATATATATATATATATATATATATATATGGTGTCCCCTGCCCACTGCCCGATGATTGCTGGGATGGGCTCCAGCACCCCCGCGACCCTACTGAGGATAAGCGGTGCGTGTGTGTCAGAGCACAAACACCAAGCATGAAGTCAAAAGAACTGTCTGTAGACCTGCCAGACAGGATTGTCTTGAGGCACAAATCTGGGGAAGGATAAAAGAAACATTTCTGCTGCTTTGAAGGTCTCAATGAGCACAGTGGCCTCAATTATTCGTAAATAGAAGACATTTGGAACCACCAGGACTCTTCCTAGAGCTGGCCTTCTAAACTGAGCGATCGGGGAAGAAGGCCCTTAGTCAGGGAGGTGACCAAGAACCCGATGGTCACTCTGTCAGAGCTCCAGCGTTCCTCTGTGGAGAGAGGAGAGCCTTCCAGAAGGACAACCATCTGTGCAGCAATCCACCAATCAGGACTGTATGGTAGAGTGGCCAGACGAAAGCCACTCCTTAGTAAAAGAAACATGGAAGCCCGTCTTGAATTTGCCAAAAAGCACCTGAATGACTCTCAGACCATGAGAAACAAAATTCTCTGGTCTGATGAGACAAAGATTGAACTCTTTGGTGTGAATGCCAGGCGCCATGTTTGGAGGAAACCAGGCACCGCTCATCACCAGGCCAATAGAATCCCTACAGTGAAGCATGGTGGTGGCAGCATCATGCTGTGGGGATGTTTTTCAGCAACAGGAACTGGCAGACTAGTCAGGATAGAAGGAAAAATGAATGCAGCAATATATAGAGATATCCTGGATGAAAACCTGCTCCAGAGCGCTCTTGACCTCAGGCTGGGGCGAAGGCTCATTTTTCAGCAGGACAACGACCCAAAGCACACAGCCAAGATCTCAAAAGATTGGCTTCAGAACCACTCCGTGAATGTCCTGGAGTGGCCCAGCCAGAGTCCAGACTTGAATCCGATCGAACATTTCTGAAGAGATCTGAAAATGGCTGTGCACAAACGTCTCCCATCCAACCTGATTGAGCTTGAGACTTATTGCAAAGAAGAATGGGCAAAACTGCCTAAAGATAGGCGTGCTAAACTTGTGGGATCATATTCAAAAAGACTTGAGGCTGTATTTGCTGCCAAAGGTGGTTCAAAAAAGTATTAAGCAAAGGCTGTGAATACTTAAGTAAATGTGATTTCTTAGTTTTCTATTTTTAATAAATTCAAAAAAGTAAAAAAAAAAAAACGTTTTCACATTGTCATAATGGAGTATTTTGTGAAGAATTTTGAGATAAGAGATTAAATTAATACAATTTGGAATGAGGCTGTAACATAAGAAAATGTGGAAAAAGTGAAGCGCTGTGAATACTTTCCGAATCCACTGTATATAATGAGTACATCTTTATTACTGTTCCAGCCAGCGGCGTAAAATCGGGTGCATCCTTTTCAAAGTTGGGTATCTTCCGAAGTTTGCGCATACAACTTTTTATCAGATACTCTCTGTCGTCTGGAAATGACGGTATTTCTTCTTTGGTTTCCTATGTGTTAGCCAATGGCAGCGAGCTGTTCATCGGCAGCGTCCGCTACGAGGACACAGGCGCCTACACCTGCATTGCCAAAAACGAGGTGGGGGTCGATGAAGACATCTCCTCACTCTTTGTGGAAGATTCTGCCAAGAAGACACGTAAGAAAAAAACAATTGCATTAGTGACTAGAAAACCACATATTTACAAATAAAGTTGTCTTTAATTTTTAGAATAGAAAAAACAGAATTGTCAATGATAGTTTAAATTGTTTATAAATATACACACACACGTAAGTGTATATATATATATATATATATATATATATATATATATATATATATATATATATATATATATATATATATATATATATATATATATATATATATATATATATATACACACCTTATGACCTGTATTGTTTTTTTTTAATCATTGCTGCTTCATGTTATTGCACTTATTCTAATAGCACTATGGTTATACTCCACAATCCCTTTTCATTGCTGATATTCTTTTTTTTCTCTTCAAAGTATTTTACATATTTATCCTTGAGTGTCATGTCTAAAGTTGTTGCATACAATGTTTCACAACATTGAGATTGATGACAATTAATACAATTCTATTGTATTATATTCTCAAAGTAGTGCAATTAACAAATAGGGGAATAATATTCACAGCAACATTATGCAAAAATAAAAATAAATGAATGAACAAAATTTAAATAATATCCTACGTATACTCCCGTTAGTCTTTGTTTTTAAGGGACTTGCAGCCAGAAAAAAGCGTGTCAAAGAGTTGGTGGCCAGGGTGAGAAGAGTCCTTGATTATAATGTTGGCTTTTCTGCGGTAATGCCAGTTGGCAAAGAGCAGTCGATGGCTTTTTGGGCACGGTCACACAGCCGTTTGCGTCTGAATCACGGCCAGAAATTTCTGCCTGTGAGGCAGACGCTGTTGGACGCTTTGAGATCGCCATACAGACGAGATACAGCAGTGCTTTACACGCGGTTGGAAATTCACACGCGGTTGGCAGCGCGAAAGAGTTTTGCGCTGCTCAAAACTTTAGGACCCGGTCACCAAGCCTTTCACGGGCGTATCGAGGCTGAATCACGGCCAGAAATGTCTGCCCGTGAAGCAGGCGATGTTGGACGCTTTGAGATCGCCACCATATAGACGAGATACAGCAGTGCTTTACACGCGGTCGGAAATTCCCACGCGGTTGGCCGCGCCAAAAAGTTTTGCGCTGCTCAAAACTTTAGACCACGTGTTAACTGCGGGCGGCACACGAGGTAATGACGCGGAACGACGTGCTCTGGCCGCGGCCAGGGCGTGGTTACACATGGGTAGGACGCGAAATTTCAGCGGGTAATCGTGGGTGGAGCGCGGTCATAGCATGTTCTGCGCCTGTATCGCGGTGTTATTACGTGAAATTAGCGTGTTACGCGTGTGACGGTCAAACGCCTTTCTCCGCATATATACAGCGCGATTTGCTGAGCACACATCAGTTGTGCTCGAGACGTCAAGGGGTGGACATGGATCCCCGTCACCGTAGTGACCTTGTCTTAATCCATTTTTATTTCTTGACATTTCTTTTCATTTCATAACAAGATAATAATATAAAAATGAAAAACCATTACAATAATAACATATTGGCTTCTTCGGTGCCATAGCTTGAAATCTTGATCTTCACGGGACTGTGTCTTGAGCGGTTATGATTTCTACAGCCCGGTGTTATGCCGAGAAATGCATCCCTGCCGAGATTTACAACCACAACCACTTTTACCTCGTTTTATCTCACTTTTAGGGAATGTAATGGCGAACATATAAGTCAAGTCAAGTCAAATTTATTTATATAGCCCTTAATCACAAAAATGTCTCAAAGGACTGCACAGGATTACAGTTACAAAATTACACAATGACCTGATCTTAAACCAGCATGCGGGCAAGGAAAACTCAAAAACCTCAGTGTGAGGAGAAAAGAGAAACCTTGAGAAAGGACCTCACATGTGGTAATCCCCCTTCCAGGATTGACCAGGGTGAATTACAATTAGCATTACTGTACACATAATAGTAAACATTAGGTAAGATGTTGAAAATGTCCGGAAAGTGCATGACATCAACGACGCCCCCAGCCTGCAAACCAGTCCAGAAAGTCTATGACGGCCACGACGCTGCCTCCCGTCTCTGCCAGCTGGTAAATGCAGGGGTTGACATGCTGCAGGTCAGACGCCGGTCCGCTGACCCATCCCAAATCATCTTTCTCCTTCGTATCAGCCAGGCAGGCGTCGGAAAAAGACAGGACAAAACAGAATATGAGGTGGGCATCAATCATATGCTTTGGAATAGAAGTGTGTCTTAAGCCTCGATTTAAAAACTTCCGTTGAGGTTTCAGATCTTATCTCCAGAGGCAGGGCGTTCCATAACACCGGGGCCCGGATGGAGAACGCTCTCGAGCCCGCAGACTTCTTGGCTCTCGGAGTCACAAGTAGACCGGCATTTTCCGAGCGCAGACTCCGTGCAGGAACATAGGGGGAAATCAAATCGGAGAGATAAGAGGGTGCAAGCCCATGCAAACATTTATATGTTAATAAGAGAACCTTAAAGTCACATCTTAAGTGGACTGGGAGCCAGTGCAAGTTGGCCAATACAGGAGTAATATGCTCAAACTTTTTGGTCTTAGTCAAAAGTCTAGCTGCCGCATTCTGAACCAGCTGCAAACTTTTAATGCTAGACATCGGGAGACCAGAAAGCAATACATTACAGTAATCAAGCCGAGAAGTAATAAACGCATGAATTAAAATATCTGCATCTGATTGGGACAGCATCGAACGAATCTTCGCAATCTACGGAGGTGGTAGAAAGCTATTCTAGTAATATTTTTCACGTGTAACTGAAACGACAGATTAGGATCAAATATAACACCTAGATTTTGACCGAGTCACTATGGGTGATATTACATTTGTCTAGGTTCAGGGTAGTGTTTGAAAACAACTGACGACAGTGAGCTGGACCAATAATCAACATTTCAGTTTTTTCTGGGTTAAGGCGTAAGAAATTATTTGACATCCATCTTTGAATCTCAGTAAGGCAAGCCTCCAGATTTCTAAAACTTAAATGTCCAGTTTTTTCCAGTGGCACATACAGTTGAGTGTCATCTGCATAGCAATGGAAACTAATATTATACTTGCGGATAATGTCACCAAGTGAGATCATATAAATACTAAAAAGAAGGGGGCCAAGTACAGAGCCTTGAGGAACACCACAAGGGACATTAGATTGTTTAGAGGTCAGATTGCCATAGTTAACACATTGCATCCTGTCTGACAGGTAGGACCTAAACACAGTTCCTGAGATACCAATGCGTTCTAGACAAACCAATAATATGTTGTGGTCGACCGTATCAAAAGCAGCGCTGAGATCCAGCAGCAGTAACATTGATGAGGCACCAGAATCTATTGTTAAAAGGAGATCATTGGTTACTTTAGCAAGGGCTGTCTCGGTAGAATGATTTGCCCTAAATGCTGACTGGACAGTTTCAAAAAGGTTATTTTCTGACATGAAGTCATTTAGCTGCTGTGCAACGACCTTTTCAAGTACTTTCGCAAAAAATGGCAGATTTGACACTGGCCTATAATTACCTAGGCTTTCTGGGTCAAGGTTAGGTCGCTTAAGCGTGGGTTTAATGACGGCAGACTTGAAGGCTACAGGAACAATACCCGAGGATAGCGATATATTAATAATATTTAAAACTGATGGTCCTAAGATCCCAAACAGATCCTTCACCAGTGAAGCTGGAAACGGATCAAGCAGGCACGTAGTTTGTTTGGCCCTACTGACCATCTGTGTTAGATTATCAAGGGACAAATCATTGAAACTGGAGAATGTTTCTGAACAACTGCTGACACAGTCCATACCTAGCACCTCCACATCTTTGATATGGGAGGAGGAAACATATGAACACATAGGGTTTAAAATTTCATTCCTGATTAGTTGAATCTTTTTTTTTAAAAATTCCATAATGTCATTAGCAGAATAAGTGCAACCATTTGGGTTAAGTTGTTGTCTGGTAAGTTTCGCCACTGTGTCAAACAAAAATTTCGGATTATTCTTATGTTCAACAATAATCTTAGAGAAATACGAAGCTTTAGCTGAGGCAAGAGCTACTTTATATTTCAGCAAACTGTCAGACCAGGCCAGTCGAAAAACCTCCAGCTTAGTAGTGCGCCATTTTCGTTCAATTTTTCTGCAACTTTGTTTGAGTAACCTAGTTTCTTCAGTAAACCAAGGTGTATTCTTCTTGGGTCGTAATTTATACTTTAGGGGCGCAACAGAATCAAGAACATTTACCAAAGCAGTATTGAAGTTGTTTGTAAGTGAGTCAACAGACCCAGTGTACGAAGGGAAGGCTGCAGTTACCGTAGGTAATAATTCTTTTAAGGCTAACACCGTTTTAGGGCGGATATTGCGACTGCTAAAGCCTAAATTTTCCTTATCACAGTAAACATTAAACAGCACCTCACATTTAACAAAATAGTGATCAGAGATGGCATTAGGATACGGTAACACTGTAACATTTAAGGCTACTACGCCACGGGTCAGGACAAGATCTAGAGTGTTCCCATCTTTATGAGTGGGCACATCAACTATTTGATTGAAACCAAATGTATCAATCAATGACTTAAATGCAATTGCAAGTGAATTTGATGGGGAGTTTATGTGAACATTAAAATCACCAATAATTACAACATTGTCCGCATAAGTTACTAAGTCTGTTAACAGTTCCGAAAATTCTTCCAAAAAATTTGAGTATGGTCCAGGTGGGCGATACACAACAACTAAATAAATTGGTGTTGACATTAAGGACCTCATAACAAGTGCTTCAAACGTTTTAAAAATAGTAGGGGTATTAGAAGTAAATTTCAACCTATCTTCCGATATAAGAGCAACACCTCCACCTTTTTTGCATGGTCGTGCCAAGTGCGAACTCACAAAGTTAGGGGGAGAAGCCTCATTTAACACTACAAACTCATTTGGTTTTAACCAGGTCTCACAAAGGCCAATAAGGATAAGATTGTGTTCATTAATAAGGTCATTGACAAGTAAAGCTTTGGAGGCTAGTGATCTAATATTAAGAAGGCCAAGCTTCAGCACTGTGGACTGAGCTGAAACCTTTCGCGAGTTTTGAACCTTAATGGCAACCTTAGTGGTAACCACCACAGGATTAGACTGCCGGTCCCAGGTCTTGTGCCTTGCATGACGGCAGATGCGGCCTGAATTCCATACCACAGGAATATTGTTGACATGTGGAGTAGCAGGATGACTATTGGTAGAAAATAATGTTATTTCTTCTCCCCCCTCACCTAACAAGGGAGAAACAGAGGTAAGAAGCGCAGAAGAAGATGCTATAGAAGAGTATAAATCAGGGTGTATGGTGCAGTCAGTAGAACGCTCTAAACTACAAAAACTATGTGAATTGCATGAATCTAGCATAGCGCTAGTTAGCTCTAGCGTTACAGACTCCACACCCATGGTAACAGGTTCACTAATCACCTGTGACCTGGCCTGCACTAGTGTACCCTGTCATGAAAGGCTTAAACAGTAATCTATATTTTTAGAAAGAGTGAGAGCACCTTCCCAGTTAGGGTGAAGGCCGTCTCTCCTCAACAGGTCAGGTCGGCCCCAGAAAGCAGGCCAGTTATCCACAAACCTAAATCCCTTCTGATTGCAAAAACTTGCCAGCCACCGGTTTAGCGAGACTAGTCTGCTAAACCTCTCATCATTGCCTCTCGCAGGCAAGGGGCCAGAGACAATTACTCGATGCCGACTCATCTTTCTGGCGAGATTACAGGTCCTAGCAATATTTTTCTTTGTAATCTCAGATTGTCTCATTCTAGTATCATTAGAGCCGACGTGAATGACTATATCGGTGTAGCTAGCCCTGTCCTGGTGTCTAGGTTTGCTCGTCAGCTCCCTCAAATTAGCCTCAATGTCGGGTGCTCTGGCCCCAGAAATACACATAACCGTGGCTGGGGTGCAAAGCTTTATGTTACGGGTGATGGAGTCACCGATAACTAGGGTGCGGGAGCCAGTAGACCGGGGTGGAGTGGGACTAGCTAGGGGGCTGAACTTGTTATGCGTCTGAATTGGCTCACCACGATTAGCATGCCGTTTAGGGCTAGTGCTAACCGGACTAGCAGGTTCGCTACAACCCACGCTAGCAGTGGTGTCCGAGGCACCTAACATTTTCCGTTTAAACTGCTCTAGCTCACGGACACGTCCCTCTAGAAGGGCTACGTGCCTACGGACACGGAGCAACCTTTACAGCAACCCATACTCAGCGTCGGATGCCAAAGAGCGTCTTAGCAGCCGTGGGAGGGGATGCCCTTCAACAACGATCGGCAGCAGCTTCCGACTGTAAAACAATTGTGCGCGGCACGTACCTTGCGCCAATCGTCCGAGATGCTTACCCGAAACTTTTCAGCTGTTCAAGATAAAAAGTCTCAATCCAGAATTCTGCTATAGTAGGAATCTGAAAACAATCTCGTAGACGCGACGACGTGAGCAACACAAAATTCCCGCCACTTCGTCTTGCATTTGTTGGGAATGTAATACAACATAAACCATTCCGTCTTTGTTTTTGTTGTAAACGTAATCGAACGGTAATGCACACCGTATATAAATCACTTTTGAGAACTGTTATGCACTCTACCGTAAAGCTTATTATGCAGAAATAAGCAAAACAGTTTCAATACGAGCGATTTGAATAGAAAAAGGCAAAATAAACATGTTACCTGCTCAACAAATACAAAGACGGAATGGTTTAAGTTGTATTACATTCGCAACAAATGCAAGACAAAGTGGTTTTGGTTATATGTTCGCCATTAAATTCCCTAAAAGTGATATAAAAGTGAGATAAAACGAGGTAAAAGTGGTTGTAGTAGCGAGGGGATGCAAATCTCGGCATAACGCCGGCTCGGCAGCTTTTATACCCGTGGTCCACACGAGAAAATGACGCGGACGCAAAGAGGTTAAAAGACATGAGGAAGCGGAACAGTCGCCGGCGTCTGTTTTGCGGGCATACCACCGATGAACAGCGGGTTGGCCAATTTTGCGCATTTTCCATCGCGGGCAACCACGAGCAAAAAAAACCCGCAAAATTTTACCCGCGATACAGACGCAAACGGCTGTGTGACCGGGCCCTAAGGTTTTCCGTACTCCCAGCATACTAGTATGTTGTCTTGTAGAATGACACAAGCAGCTTCTGTTCTATGTATTTTTCGTGAGTACTCTTATGAAGTTTAGTTGCTATAAGGCCTTCTTTACCACCACTCTGGTGTTGCCAGATCAGGGGAGCTCATGGGAGATGTGTATACCAAGTTTAATTCATTGCACTACTTTTATACTAAAACAAGACTACTACTGTATTTATTAGATAATAAGGCTCATGTTTGTATATCTAAAAAAAGGGACTAAAAGTATAGTTGCCTGTTGTACATGAAGTTATGCAATAATATTACAGCATTGGTGCAATGATTGGTTATCGAAAAATATCGCCAACTACAATCTCAAAACATAAGATGCAATGTGAATCGAACCTGGGTCATGGCGATAAGATTGCCCAAACCTTACTACTGGACCATCAGTGATATAAACAACATTATAGCTTTTATTTCATTATAACACTTTTTTTAGTCAAAGTGTGAATTTTAGAGAAAGGAGAAAACAGAAAGTTGTCCTTAAATTAAAAGACAAATGCAAAAAAGCACGACGATGGAAAAAACAACTTTTTGGTGTATCTAATGATGACTCAAATTTTGAAGGACATAAAAGAAATACATTTTGATTTTTAAGTTTAAGGTATTTTGCTCATACTTGTCAATAAATAAACAACTTTTGTCACTTACAATGTTTACAAGAGAATAATTGAATACAATTTATTGTCATTTTAACATGTAAAATGCACAATAACATTAACATTTATAATGTGATGATGAGGGGAAATTGAATGCCTTTTCAAATTATATCTATATTACTAGTGGGCCAGTGTTTAGGGTTCAGCCCTCTCGCAGCTGCGACCCAGGTTTTATTCCTGTTGCATCCAAAAGTCAGAGCTGAGAAAAAAATGAAAGTGAGCGTTACAGTAGCTTTTGTTAGGTTAAACGAAAAAGTGTTTGTTTTTTTATTTTTGGGGGGGGGCTTTGTGTGCTTGTTAGTTCATGAACGACTCCTGCTAAGCTGGGGAAACTCCATTTAAAGCTGACGTCTTTCTTTTGATTTACAGTTGCAAACATTCTGTGGCGAGAGGAAGGTAAATACATATCCAATCTTTTTTTATATGCATGGTATTGAGTTGGCATGCAGTGCACCTTTCCAGGTGAGTGAATGCATATAAATTACAGTAAACGTGCCATGTGGTTTTGTCGACAAGCAATGCCAACTCCCCCATTCCTCACTGTATTACAAATAAAAATATGTATACATGCCAGTACTAATTACTTAATATTACGTAATAATTATCGGGCTGACAACTATTGGAAATTCTTAACCAGTTTAGAGTCAAGGTGCCACACAAACAGACTGTTTAAGCTGTAAAATTGCTAATCTTTTATATTAAACAATCTACGTTCATTATTGAGACACTTTATGATGAAACGCCACATGAAGAGCTTGAACCCAAAACAAATGTTTTTCCTAGATGCTCTGGCAAATAATGTAGAGCAATTTGATTGGATGAGCGATATGAATGGGTGCAGCTATACAAAGCAAAATGGAGCCTCAACACTCTTAAAGAACTGCCGATTCTAAGTGGTATATTTATGCTTTGACATAATTATTTTTATACATTTTATTACTTCATCTAATGTCACACAGTGAACTAAGATTCGCTGTAGAATTAGCTTTTGTCTTAAGACCAGGTTTCTTGGTTTTGTTGTATTTTGTCTTAAAATATATGCTGTGGCGCTCTCAATAGAGATCTAAATATTTTTTGCTTCTATGGCTCGTTGGGTCAAAAAGGTTCCCGCTTCCTACCGTGGATAATGATGCAACATGTGACTATTCTCTTGAAGTTTAACATTATTATAATATTGATAAATTACACAATGTTTTCATTGATTTGATAAGATTAAAGTAATGCAAGAAGGAAATCAAATTTTTGATGTTGTTTTCATTTTGAGGATTAAAAAAAATAAAACACCCATAATGTGCCCCTTATCTGGGCAACATAAAGGTAGCATGCCTTTATAAAAATGTAATGTAAATAATATCACAATAATGCAGTTTTAAGTTTGATTTGTGTGCAAATGTCAGACAAGTCAGTACATGGGTAAAACATAGTATCATCTCTTGTCTCTCTCTCTTGATGCTAAAAGCAGCCATTCTTGGGCCTAACAACATAACACAAATAATACCCCCAATTGTCATTCTGACAAAAATCAGAGCCTTCTTAATAACCACATTTACTTTGTTACTAAAAAGTGCTTATGACAGCATTGCACTCTTACCCGTTTAATGTGACTTCTATGTTGAGATTAAATCATAATGCTTCTGCTTTAAAGTGGGTAGAGATTGTGCTCCGCTTGGCTCTAATAAGAAAGACAAGAACAAGAGGAAAACAAGCTTAAGAGCTGATTTCCCCCTCGTCTCATTGTTTTGTAGAAAAATCCGGAGTTGAATTGTCATATTTATTCTACACGTTGTAGAGCAAATAAGCCCAGCACAAAAATGACTTCCACCTTCTTTGTTTCAAACAACTTACTTTGGAATGGATGGAACGACGGCGTCCCCTTTTGGACAGTTCCCGATCGTACAAATTCATGTTAATAATGTTCTCACCATATGCTATTAGATAGATAGATAGATTGATAGATACTTTATTCATCCCCGTAGGGAAATTCACACTTCCAGCAGTCTACCCCGTTGTTTATTAACAGATTAACATGATGCCCTAGGGGTGCTTGTACCGGAGTGGATGACGTCACGCTAGTCCAAAAGTTCGACATCCCTGCGGCAGATGGAAATCTTTTCTTTGTGAAAATCCAGGGATACACCACCTCTTGTTAGCTAGTCAGCCTCCTCTCCGATTCCCCCCGGCTTTCGTGTCTCTGTTTAGCGGCGTTGAAGCCGGATAGCTCCGGGTAGCTCCGGGTGGCTACACGTTAGCGTCCGGAATGCTAAACGTGAGCCACGTTTCCGCAAAACACAGCAACCACGCTCCCTGTGTGCTTCGATGTTTTCCACCAGCACTCGATCTTATTTGGTCGTGAGTTCGCATTTACCATGATTACGGATGGTACCGAAGACTTATAATGCCGCTAGCCGCTTAGCTAGCTCCGGCTCTTCTTCCACGATAGGACCCTTCATCACGCCGGCACGAGAATTCTTCAGGGCAAAGAGTTGATTCCTTGATTAGACGCATTTTTGTGCGCTAAAACCCATGTCCATAGGATAGAAGTAATCCATAGTGGAGTTGTCCAAACGGGAAGAAAAAACACCGAAGATAGGAACAGACAATAAAACAATAGGGCAGCTGCTGGAAAAGGCAGCCGCTCGTGGCAGCGCCGCTTTGATATATTATATATTATATTATGTTGATTGGAAGGACATTCTCAAGAACAGAACATTACTTCTCATTTATTTAGCTTTCTAACAAGTTTAGCAATTTCAAAAACCCGATACCAAGAGTATCAGAAATCGGAGACCACGCCCATAGAGGCATGATCTGGTCAAGTGTCACTGGTTCATTGAAAAAGATTTGGCTGAGAGATAGCATCCTCTTTTCTCCTACCTGGCTTGCTTGTTCGTCTTGCATGACAGCCACATGGGGCGGCCGTGCGGGCCTGCACTGTGGCCTTGAATTCAGCACGTAGGCCATACGTTGGGACCATTCGGAGCATGAAACCAAATCTCTCCAAGACAGTAAGTAAGGTGACGGCTATAGATTTAACTCCTGGTTCTTGAGAATAAGCATTTTTTTCTGGACAAGGGAATCTTCCCAAATCGACTAGCATTATAGCGTAAACTTTATTTTTGTGCTAGTAACTTTCAGTGGTCAAAAACTCCCACAAACTCTGGCGCACAACCCCCCCCCCCCCTTTTTTTTTGTTTTTGTTTTTGTTCTTGCATTCATTATCTTTGTTAATAAATTCTGGTTCATTAAATCCATTTTCTTGGGATTAGTAATTCATATCAGTACTCAAAGAACTTAAAATAAGTAGGAAATTCTAGCATCCTTCAGAAAAAAACAAGATTTATGGTGGAGCACAAGCAAATTTGTTAACTGATTGTACTAAAGAATACATCTTTCCAATCCTAACGATTTTCAAAATTAAAGCAAGAACATTTTTATAGCATTGGACAATCTTAGTTTGTGTCATGTTTGTACTCTGACAGAAACCATTCATCCATTATCTTCACCGCTGATCCTTAGAAGGGCCCATCCCAGCTAACTTCGGGCAGAAGGCAGGGGGGACCCTGAACAGGTTGCCAGGGCACACAGAGACAGACAATTCACTCGCTTATTCAGACCCAGGGACCATTTGGACCGGCCAATAAACCTGATATACATGTTTTTGTATCGTGGGAGAAAAACGAAGTCCCCCGGGAGAAAACCCATGCAATTAGAGGAAGACATGCAAACTCCGCACAGGATGGTAGATGGATTTAAACTAACGAACTCAAAATTGTGCCGCGGACGTGCAAACCACTTAGTTGTCGTGCTGTCACCTACAGAAACCTTTTTCAATGAAAGATATATTTCCACCCTCCATTTTTTTAAAATTTGTAGTGCTAAAGAGCCATGTGTTGCCAACCCCGGACCTGTTCCTACCAGTTCCACTGTTGCGGAAACCTTTTAGATTTTTATCTCAATCACAAATTCTCTGCTCACATAGGTGACTTAGTATAGTTTAAAGCACGCCACAATGTGTTTTACAGTGTGCCAACGTGAATGCTTTGAGTGCATGCATATACAGGAGTGCGGCGCTCGCCAAAGCTGCCTGTTTTGGGCCGCTCGGCAGCGAATGTTTGCCGTCTCACAATTGTGATGCGTTGAAAAGCTGGCAGGGGAATGAACGTATGGTGCTCCGGTTACTCCATATTCCGAATCAAACCTCAGTACACATTGAAGACAGTGAAACTAGTATCATGGTCTGGGCATGTTTTTCCTAGTCTGGTGTAAGGCCCATTTATCACAAAACAAAAATCATTGATCAGTTTGTGTATGTCAAGTTACGTGAAGAGGTTATGCCACCTTATGCTGAAGAGGACATGCCCTTGAAATGGGTGTTTCAACAAGACAATGACCCTAAACACACCAGTAGATGAGCAAAGTCTTGGTTCCAAACCAATAAGATTAATGTTACGGAGTGGCCACCCAATCCCCAAATCTCAACCCAATTGAGAACTTGTGGGGTCATATAAAAATACTGTTTGTACACTCTCTTTTTCTCTTCCTTTGTTGCTCTTTGTCTCTTTCTCTCTCTGTGTCTTTTAACCTCTTTTGCTCTAACTTCCTTTTTTACTTTTCTCTCTTTTCTCTTTCTCTCTTCATACCCTTCGCGCTTTCTTTTCTCTTTTCTCTCCTTCTGTCTTTCTATTTCTCTATGAATTTCTTTTGTCCTCTCCCTTTCTTTTCCCCCTCTCTCACGACTTTTTATCTTTTGTTTTTCACGCTCTCTCCCCTCTCTCTTTTTCTTTCTTTGTCCTGTCCTCTCTCCTCTTCCCTCCCTCTTTCTCTCATTTCTTTATCCCTCTTTTTCTTTCTCTTTAATCTCTTTAATCTAGTCCGGCCCCTGACAGAATGTTTGTTCTATCGTGTGGCCCCCGAGTTAAAATGAGTTGACACCCCTGCTCTAGTGGATTGTGATCTGGTGACTGCCAAAACCATTTGAGTACAGTGAACTAATTTTCATGTTCAAAAAACCACTCTGGTATGATTCCATTTTTATGGCATGGGGCACTATCCTGCTGGAAGTAGTCATCAGGAGTTGGGTACATTGTGGTCATAAAGGGATTAGCAACAAAACTCAAGTAGGCTGAGGTGTTGCAACAATGCTCAAAATGTATCAAGGGACCCAAAGGGTGCCAAGAATATATTCCCCCACACCATTCCACCACCACCACCAGCCTGAACCTTTGATACTAAACAGGATGGATCCATGTGTTTATGTTATTGACGCCAAGTTTGGACCCTACCATCCGAATGTCGCAGCAGAAACCAAGACTCATCATACCAGGCATCGTTTTTCCAAACATTAATCTTCTATTGTCCAATATCATAGCCTCAGTTTTCTGTTCTTAGCTGAGTATATATCTCATCTCATCTCATCTCATTAGCTGCACCGCTTATCCTCAGTAGGGTCGCGGGGGTGCTGGAGCCCATCCCAGCAATCATCGGGCAGTGGGCAGGGGACACTCTGAACTGGTTGCCAGCTAATCGCAGGGCACACAGGGACAGACAACTCGCTCGCTCATTCACACCTAGGGACAATCTGGACCGGCCAATCCACCTGAAATGCATGTCTTTGGAATGTGGGAGGAAACCGGAGTGCCCGGAGGAAACCCAAGCAAGCACGGGGAGAACATACAAACTCTGCACAGGAAGCTGGATTTTAACCAGTAGGTTCCCAAGACCTTATAGCTGTGCCGCACACGCGCTAACCACTGCGCCGCCGTGCTGCCATACATATATATATATATATATATATATATATATATATATATATATATATATATATATATATATATATATATGTGCTTACGTCATCATAGCGGTCGACATTTTTATTTTATTTTAGATAGATTTTCAAGATTTTCACTTATATGTTTTTTTCCCTTCTTAATGCTTTTTGAGCTGGTGTGATGTATACTCCGGAGCGACTTATAGTCTGAAATATGGTCTGAGTTGAACAAATACGTAAAACAGCTTGACAAGCCTACTTTATGCTTGCACAAATCTTTTCACTTATATGTTTGATTTTCACTTATATGTTTTTTTCCCTTCTTAATGCTTTTTGGGCTGGTGTGATGCATACTCCGGAGCGACTTATAGTCTGAAATATGGTCTGAGTTGAACAAATACAAAAAACAACTTGACAAGCCTACTTTATGCTTGCACATATCTTTTTCATGTTTCTGTGTAATAAATCATGTCAACAAAACACACTTAACCCACAAACGCACCAAAGGAAGGACGCAAAGGAAGGTGCTTTCGAACACCAACAAATTTTAATTTTTTTATGCTCACTAGTGGTTCTCTGGCACTTTTTCAAAATATTTAAAAGTTGAAAAATATATTGTTTTTGTGGGACAAAGCAAGACATATTCTCTTAATGTTTTCTAATGATTATATATATATAGATACAGTAAGTGTGTCCTTTCTTATAGGCTTGAATTATTTTGCAACTACAGACATTTGTATTTGGGGGGTGAGACTGTGGGGGGACGGGGGGGGGTTTCTGAAATATCACTTTTTAGGATTGCCGACAAGAAGGTACCTTAAATGCAGTTTTCCTTAACATTGTCCTGATGGCAACAAAGTATCATGTAATGTGGATTGTGTCTTTAATCACCTCTTAAGTGAAGTCACATTTATTTGTATAGCACTTAATTACAGTACAGTTTTGCAATTAAACAGCAAGATTATTTATTAAATTATAATCTGGCTGTATGCAAGTTATTTATAACAAAAATGGTTTTCAAAATTATAGTACTTTTATTTGTTGAACAAATACTTGCACATGTAAATTGGGTTTGTCCTTAAGTGTCTGTAAACAAAAAAATACATATACAGTGGAACCTCGGTTCTCGACCATAATCCGTTCCAGAACCATGTTCGAGTAACGATTTGTTCAATCACCAAAATCAATTATCCCATTAAAAATAATGTAAATCGTTTTAATTCGTTCCAACACGCTGAATGTTTACCATGAATGTTTAACGTAAACATGAAGCTAACCCAGGCTAATCGTACGTTCGCATCAGCGTAATCTTCCGTACGAAAGATTACGCTAACATGAACGTGTGAAAATTAAAAAAATCAGGTCGTTTACAAGTCATTTAGCACCACAAGTGGCTAGCGCTTCATTGGAAAGGGGGCTCCGTTCCAACACCCTGAATTTTGGGCTCAGTTCCAACACCCTGAATGTTTACTTTGAATCATAAAGCTAACCCAGGCTAATCGTACGTTCGCGTTATCGTAATCTTCCATACGAAAGATTACGCTAACACGAACGTGTAAAAAAAAAAAGATAAAGAAAAGAATTATGAATAGGATTTCTTACCTTTGTGGTGGTCAGCAGAAGGCGTATGCTGTATTCCCTTAGCAAGAACGGAAACTCGCACACCTCTTTCATATTTAGCTATTATGTCTTTCTTAAAGGCAATAGTTGTACGAACAACTTTTCTTTTTTAACCTGTCCTGCTTGCACCGACCTTTTTCGGATGCATAGTTAGGGGCTGAAACACTCCGTTCACCGATATTAAAAGCGAAAGCAAAAAGAGGCAAGCGCGCACGTGATAACTGTTGGTCACGAGGGGGGGACGATCTACACCCGTACGCCACTCAGCATCGCACTGTAGCGTACGCACTCACGCATTACCAGCGTTTGAACTCTTGAACTTGAATTTTTGACCGAGCAGCGAAGCAAGAATTTCTCGAAATTTTTGGTCGAACACCGATTTGTTCGAACTGAGAGGCGTTCGAAAACCGAGGTTCCTCTGTACTGAGGTTTCTACTTTCCAGGTTTCTATGATCGCTGGACTTTTTTGGAAGGCAACACCCGCAAAAAACAAGAGACTGTTGATGACTGATTCTATTACGATATTAGAATTGCCCAAACCATAATAATCTTTATATTTTACACAGAAACAACTTTGTTCGAAAACATGCGCATTTGTGTTGGCGTACTCTTTATTGATGACTTAATCTTTAACTACCCTAACCCAGTCTCACAATCCGTGTTCCCTATCTTATTCCGCAGGTCTTAGCGTGGGCAACATGTTCTACGTATTTTCCGACGAAGGCATCACACTGCTGCAGCCGGCCCAGTGCGAGATACACCGGCAAATCAAGCACAATGAAAGGATCATCGCAACATATGTAATTATCACTTAGCTTTGAAATATAAAATGTTAAATTATGCACAATTTGCACATAGTACAGTTACCAAATTTTCCAGACTATAAGTCGCTGTTTTTTTTAATAGTTTGGCCAGGAGTGCGTCCCCGGTGAGATTTATATGTGGAATTATTAACACTATATCTTATCAGTTTTACATTTTTTCATTACCTGTACTGTATATCACTTTATATGTTAATTTTACACTAAACCGCGAGAGGGCGCCCTAGGCCTGTGTTGTTAATTTCAACCGTGCTCTGTGGGTGGACACTTTTTGATCCAAGGAAAGAAGTGGCTTATCTTTCTGAGATGGATGAGTTGTTTACTGGTAAAAGTGACACAGAGGATGAAGATTTAATTGGATGTAGGGATTTGGAGTGAAGCTGATAGTTTTGTAAGCATGTTCTTTAAGTAAGTTATCTAAATAACTCCTAATATATTATGCCTTTACTGAAACTAACAGACATGTCAATCATGTAACGTTCGTATACTGTACGAATTTATTTAGCCCGTTGTTCTCTTTTATTTTGAATCGCTATTCAAAATGACGTTTATGTAATTGGTGTTGGATTTTATCAAAATACATTTCCCCGAAAATTTGACTCATACATGTATACATGTTTTTCCGTCTTAATTATTATTATTTTTTTCGGCTGGTGCGACTTATCCTACAGAGACTTAAAGTCAAAATACGGTAGTTATTTGGTTTCTAAGTATTCAAATTTGTGTGTACTTCTTGCCCAAGAGCTGAATAACAATATATTTGTATTTACTACCAGTAGTCTTGGACTAATAGGCCTTTATTTGCTTCCCATGCATTCTGACAGGATTCTCCCATTCTCAGTGCAATGTGTCATCAACTTTACCTTAGAATACGCTGCTTTCTAACACCTCCTAATGTAATAGGATTATTTTCATCCTTTGCCATAGACTACACACGGTCGATACTAAGATGGGTAATCCACTGACAAGTGCAACAATGGGCTCTAAGTTCTAAAAGTTGCTTGTTCCCTTCGAGGGATTTGGACTTTTTACATAGCGACTTGTGATTTTACTAGTGATCCATCGAAACTCTATAAGATGCACGTTAGCAAGTTCCTGCTGTAAACAGCACTTGCTGCACTTTAAACGAATGCTAGGTGAGGTGCTTTTCAACCGTTTGAAACTCCATTATCATGGTACAAACTCCAGTGTAACCCGCGTTAAAGGCAGTGAGAAATACTTACAAATATATTTTCATATTAAAACAATATATTACAATTCAAAAATAAAAAAAAACATTTTCATAGATATTTGATACAACTAAATTATCTAGGTGAATAAACTAATTAGTGAATTTGTAATTCTCTGTTTAAATGAAGTTGAAAAAAAACCCTCATAGCGAGTGCTGTTAGCACGTCATTCGCCTTTCCTCGCTGTGAGCAGACAGAACATACTAATAGCATAACAATCGTTAGCACGACATTACTCGAAACAAAAAGAACAAATTTCCTTTTCACTACCACCTGGTGATGGTGTATTTCACGAAGGACAAAAACCCAAGCTAGGCGAGTTTTGTCCATTTTTTTTTTTCTCTACCGAAGAAATGTTTCGATTCTTTGGACGATTGAAATCTCAGTGATCTTAGTGGTGAGCTAACCCAGACCAGGACTCAAACAAGGATCTGATTCATCATAGTACCCCACATCTGAGTCTCAATAAGAAATTTGATTATTCCTTTGCTATTGACAGTGGGTTGCTAAACTTTGAGAACCACCAAGTGATCATGTCACACACTCATTGATTCGGGATTCTTCAAACTGGAGAACATTGAAATTGTTTTATTTGCTCATTTAATGACCCCTATAGTTGTCCATTTGAAATGTGGTTGGAATTTAAAGTAGATGTATGTGGGACTTTAAATCCGGATGCAAAAACAGATCCAGGTATAAATAACACCAGTCATAAATTGAAAATGTTACTTCAAATTAGTGCTTTTCAATTATTTTCTCTCACGCCCCATCCCCGCTCTTCCAAAGATCAACTTTTTTTTTTTTAAGTGATAACACAATAAAGGGCAGCTTGGCGGCGCAGTGGTTAGCGCGTTTGCGGCACAGTTTTAAGGTCATGAGATCGAACCTCCTGTGTGGAGTTTGCATGTTCTCCCTATGCGTGCGTGGGTTCCCTCCGGGCACACCAGTTTCCTCCCACATTCCAAAAATATGCATGTCAGGTTAATCGGCCGGTCCAAATTGTCCCTAAGTGTGAATGAGCGAGTGAATTGTCTGTCTCTGTGTGCCCTGCAACTGGCTGGCAACCATTTCAGGGTGTCCCCTGCCCACTGCCCGAGGATGGCTGGGATGGGCTCCAGCACCCCTGCGACCCTACTGAGGATAAGCGGTGCAGATAATGGGTGGATGGATGGATGGATAACACAATATTGGTGGGGACAAAACAAAGATGTTCGATGTTAGTGGTAACACATAACTTCCATCCATGCCAAATCTATGCTTTTGGCTTCGTGCTTTCCGCTGCCTGCATTTTTAAAATAGCAAGCACACCGGTTTCTGCTCTTCTCCCTCCAAGGCCACAGTCAAGTGCTATGGAGGGAGCCTTTTGTTTGTCTCTTTTGTCAGAAATAGTCATTATTAAGACTCTTTGGTGGCTGTATATACACAGATAAAATACATATAATGTTAAAAACTAAAACGTGATACCAGGAGCAAGTACTTACACGAGGCTTCCATGTTCGTTAAAAAAGAAAAAAAGCCCGCCCCCAGAGAGGACGTGGTTTATTATTCGTCAGTGTAAACAGCATACACATGAGCATGACTTCAAAATAAAAGAATATAAGATTGATAAACGTACAAGAGATATAATTAGACTGATTATTGAAACGTTGTTTTATGTGTGTGTGTGTGAGACAGATAAGATAAAAAATAAAAAAGATAAAAACAAGTTATTTACATAATAGAAAATTCTTAGAGATTAACATCCAAAACGGCCACCTTGACACTTTACCATGTCTTTCTTAGCCTTTCTCCGCATGCGTGTTAAATATTTTCACATGGGGTCACTTGAGGGCCTGCTCCACTTAGTGTCTAATGCACTGCAAAGGAGTCTAAATGTAAACGTAAAACTCTGAGAAGCACTGAGAACGCCACTGCACCCTATTGTAGTTAAGGTGCAATCAAATTTTATTCTGGGAAAGTTACACACGAAAAAATGTTCCCTTGGTCAAATGCGCGTGTGCACGCGCCCACGCACCCCTTGACATTTGAGCACCACTGCTTTAAACATAAAGACTGCTATAGGGGCCTAAAAAAAAATTATGAGAAGCGAAATGGTAATGTTACTACAAATGTACCCCTCTTTTCCTAACCTAGGAGCATAGTAGGGGAACGTGTCCTGAATGCTTTTCTATGCTTGATGTTCGCAGGAAGAGATGTGCCCCAATAACGAAGGCCCGTCTCCCCAGCGCTGCGTGTGGTCGTCTGCAGTAAACGTCCGCGAGAAATACGTCTACGTCAGCCAACCAATGCAAAGTCGACTCCTGGTGGTGGACATCCAGACGCAGCGGGTGGTGCAGGTGAGTCGCCAGCGGGTGGGAAAAAAAACAAAACAAAAGATGCCTCAAACAGTTGATTCTTATGATGTGAAGTGTAAGGGTCAATAGAAAACAGAGGGAGGTTTTTACTGTTAAAGGAGTGGAATTTCAAACTTTTTTATTTGTTGACCCCATATCATTGCTTGTGCCATCATTGCACCCTCTGTGAGCTCATTTGTGATTCTTGTTCAAGTACGTGCGTTTTCTAGGAGCGCTCAAATAATCTCTTCTAATTTCATGGGTTTCCTTTTGGACAGTACCATATTTGACGGACTATAATTCACTGTTTTGTTTTTATATAGTTTGGCTGTGGGTGTTACTTATACTTTGGTGAGACCTATCTGTGCAATAATTGACACATTATGACTTAGTATTTAACGAGGGCACTCTAGGCCTGTGTTAATAATGTCAACCTTGCCCCGTTATGCAGAAAATTGCCCCCACCCCCTAGCATACATCACTAAAATGACTAAAATGTAATAGAACAGTAAAGCTGAGCATTTGCACCTTGCATAGAAATACCTTTTATGCAAATTTACTTTTAGTTTACGATGAGTCTGACGTAAGCCACGTAGAACCAAGAGGGGAAAGCCGTGGATTGTCTAGCATGACTCTGAGGATAAAAATTTTGTTTAGTTACTTGGAGTGAAAATAATAGTTTGGTAAGCATGTTCTCTATGAGTTATGTGAATGATATGTTACATCACTAACTGAAATGTCAATCCTGTAACGTTCATACATAAAACTTATTCAGCCTTTTGTTCTAATTTATTTTAAATTTCCTTTCAAGATGACATGTAAGTTCATGGTCAAATAAATTTCCTTAAGTATGGATTTTCGGCTGTTGTGACCGTTTGGCCTGGTGTTATTAGGAGATCAGCCACAGCGCGCAACAGGAAGTTCAGTGCCTTGCCTTAGCTCTTTCCAAGCCAATGGTCTTTTCAGCGCCCCCTCCCGATTCATCAAGCATGCCCAACCCTGCTGCTTTGATTTGATGATCTTCTGCAGCTACTTTTCGCACCCTTTGTCCAAAAAAGTTCTTTCTGTTCGCGACATACAGTGCCCACAATTTCCTGATGACGCCAGTAGGCTTCTGCATCTTTCACCGCCTTAAGGGGTTTCCACTTTCTGTCGTAGTTTATAGCAGAGCTTGCATGCCTAACCTTTGTGTCCCTAGATGCTAAAAGCATGCAGGCTGCCCTTGCGTTGGTGGCCATGATTTCTTCTACGATAGGAGAGCATGATGACTGTAGTACTAATGAACTGCTGTAGAGGTTAACTGAGCTGAACGCTGGAGGAACGCTCAGCCATTTGCGAATAAACCTCCTACAGATTCTCTTCATTGCTTCAACTCTGGTCATTGCAAATTCATAGAGCAGAAATGGCCACTGAAGTATTGGTATGCTGCCATGCTGAAAACACCATACATTGAACCTGCACAGTAGCAAACTCCCATCTACCTTTCAGCCTCTCCTTAAGCTGGGCTTCGGTGTTCTTGAGGTTCCCCCTGTCCTTTAGAGTGCTGTCGTAGCTCTTCCCAAGGCATCCAATTTGCTCCTCCTGAATGGTTTAAGTCAAGTCAAATCCCATTTATTTATATAGGCCTTAATCACAAAAATCTCAAAGGACTGCACAGGATTACATTTACACAATTTCATGATCTTAAACCAACATGCGGGCAAGGAACAACTCAAAACAAAAAAAAAGAAGAAAAAGAGAAACCTTGAGAAAGGACCTCACAAGTGGTAATCCCCCTTCCAGGATGACCAGTGTGAATCACAATTAGCATTACTATACACAAGCATAGTAAACAGTAGGTAACATGTTGAAAATTTGTCCGGAAAGTGCATGACAGCAGCGACGCCCCCAGCCTGTAAACTAGTCCAGAAAGTCTATGACGGCCAAGGTGCAGTTTCTCATCTCTGCCAGCTGGTCCATGCAGGCGTTCACATGCTTCAGGTCAAACGCTGGTCCGCTGACTCATCTCCAAATCGACCTTCTCCTTCGTATCACCACCAGGCAGGCAGTCGGAAAAAGACAGGACAATACAGAATATGAGGTGGGTATCAATCATAAACTTTGGAATAGAAGTGTGTCTTAAGCCTCGATTTAAAAACTTCCATTGAGGTTGCAGATCTTATCTCCGGAGGCAGGGCATTCCATAACACCGGGCCCGGATGGGGAATGCTCTCTACAGTAATCGAGCCGAGAAGTAATAAATGCAGGAATTAAAACCTCTGCATCTGATTGGAACAGCATCAAACACATTTTCGCAATATCACGGATGTGGTAGAAAGCTATTCTAGTAATATTTTTCACGTTTGACTAAAACGACAGATTAGGATCAAATATACCTAGATTTTTGACCGAGTCACTATGGGTGATATTACATTTGTCTAGGTTCAGGGTAGTGTTTGAAAACAACTCACGACAGTGAGCTGGACCAGTAATCAACATTTTTGTTTTTTTCTGGGTTAAGGCGTATAAAAATAAGTGACATGCATCTTTGAATCTCAGTAAGGCAAGCCTCCAGATTTCTACAACTTAAATGTCCAGTTGTTTCCAGTGGCCCATACTGTTGAGTGTCATCTGCATAGCAATGGAAACTAATATTATACTTACGGATAATGTCACCAAGCGGGATCATATGAATACTAAAAAGAAGGGGGCCAAGTACAGAGCCTTGTGGAACACCACAGGGGACATTAGATTGTTTAGAGGTCAGATTGCCGTAGATAACACATTGTGTCCTGTAGGACAGGGAGGACCTAAACCACGAGAGTACAGTTCCTGAGATACCGATGCATTCCAGACGAACAAGTAATATGTTGTGGTCGACAGTATCAAAAGCAGCACTGAGATCCAGCAGCACTAACATCGACGAGGCACTGGAATCTATTGCCAAGAGGAGATCTTTGGTTACTTGAGCCAGGGCTTTCTAAGAAGAGTGATTTGACCTAAATGCTGACTTGACAGTTTAAAAGAGGTGATTTTCCGACATAAAGTCATTTAGCAGCTGTGCAACGACCTTTTCAAGTAATTTTGCAAAAAATGGCAGATTTGACATTGGCCTATAATTACCTAGGCTTTCTGGGTCAAGGTTAGGTCGCTTAAGCGTGGGTTTAATGACGGCAGACTTGAAGGCTACAGGAACAATACCCGAGGATAACGATATAATAATAATATTTAAAACTGATGGTCCTAAGATCCCAAACAGATCCTTCACCAGCAAAGCTGGAAACGGATCAAGCAAGCAAGTAGTTTGTTTGGCCCCACTGACCATCTGTGCTAGACTATCAAGGGGCAAATCATTGAAACTGGAGAATGTTTCTGAACAACCGCCGACACGGTCCTTACCTAACACCTCCACATCTTTGAGATAGGAGGATATTACAGAGCGTTCTTTTAAAATTTCATTCCTGATTAGTTGAATCTTTTTATTAGAAAATTCAATAATGTCGTTAGCAGAATAAGTACAACTATTTGGGTTAAGTTTTTGCCTGGTAAGTTTCGCCATTGTGTCAAACAAAAATTTCGGATTATTCTTATGTTTAACAATAATCTTAGAGAAAAACGATGCTCTAGCTGAGGCAAGAGCTACTTTATATTTCAGCAAGCTGTCACAGCAGGCCAGTCAGAAGACCTCCAGCTTAGTGAGTGACCTGGTTTCTTCAGTAAACCAAGGTGTATGCTTCTTTGGTCCAAATTTATCCCTTAGGGGCGCCACAGAAGACAAGAACATTAACCAAAGCAGTATTGAAGTTGTTTGTAAGTGAGTCAACAGACCCAGTGTACGAAGGGAAGGCTGCAGTTACCGTATAGTATAGTATAGTATAGTATAGTATAGTATAGTATAGTATAGTATAGTATAGTATAGTATAGTTCTTTTAAAGCTAATACTTTTGTTGGGCAGATATTGCGACTGCTAAAGCCTACATTTTCCTTATCACAGTAAACATTAAACAGCACCTCACACTAAACAAGATAGTGATCAGAAATGGCATTAGGATACGGTAACACTGTAACATTTGAGGCTACTACGCCTCGGGTCAGAACGAGATCTAGAGTGTTCCCATCTTTATAAGTGGGCACATCAACTATTTGATGGAAACCAAATGTATGAATCAGTGACTTAAAAGCAATTGCAAGTGAATTTGATGGGGAGTTTATGTGAACATTAAAATCCCCAATAATTACAACATTGTCCGCATAAGTTACTAAGTCTGTTAACAGTTCTGAAAATTCATCCAAAAATTTTGAGTATGGTCCAGGTGGGCGATACACAACAACTACATAAATTGGTGTTGACATTAAAGACCTCATAACAAGTACTTTTAAACGTTTTAAAAACATTAGGGGTACCAGGAGTACATTTCAACTTACCTTCCGATATAAGAGCCTCCACATTTTTTGCATGGTCGTGACAAGTGCGAACTCACAAAGTTAGGGGGAGAAGCCTCATTTAACACTGCAAACTCATTTGGTTTACCAGGTCTCACAAAGTTCAATAAGTTTAAGATTGTGTTCATTAATAAGGTAATTGACAAGTAAAGCTTTGGAGGCTAGTGATCTAATATTCAGAAGGCCAAGCTTCAGCACTGTGGACTGAGCTGAAACCTTTCCAGAGTTTTGAACCTTAATGGCAACCTTAGTGGTAACCTCCACAGGATTATACTGCCGGTCCCGGTCTTGTGCCTTGCATGACGGCAGATGCGGCCCGAATTCCATACCACAGGAATATTGTTGACAGGTGGAGTAGCAGGATGACTATTGGTAGAAAATAATGTTATTTCTTCTCATTCCTCACCTAACAAGGGAGAAACAGAGGTAAAGCACAGAAGAAGACGCTATAGAAGAGTACAGATCAGGGTATGTGGTGCAGTCAATGGAACGCTCTAAACTACAAAAATTATGTGAATTGCATTAATCTAGCATAGCGCTAGTTAGCTCTAGCATTACAGACTCCACACCTGTGGTTACAGGTCCAGTAATCACCTGTGACCTGGCCTGCACTGGTGTACCCTGTCATGGAAAACAGTAATCTATATTTTTTAGAAAGAGTGAGAGCACCTTCCCAGTTAGGGTGAAGGCCGTCTCTCCTCAGCAGGTCAGGTCGGCCCCAGAAAGCAGGCCAGATATCAACAAACTTAAATCCCTGCTGACTACAAAAACTTGCCAGCCACCGGTTTAGCGAGACTAGTCTACTAAACCTCTCATCATTGACAATTACTCGATGCCGACACATCTTGCTGGCAGATTACAGGTCCTAGCAATATTTTTCTTTGTAATCTCAGATTGCCTCATTTTAGAATCATTAGAGCCGACGTGAATGATTATATCGGTGTAGCTAGCCCTGTCCTGGTGTCTAGATTTGCATGTCAGCTCCCTCAAATTAGCCTTAATGTCGGGTGCTCAGGCTCCAGAAATACACATAACCGTGGCTGGGGTACTAAACTTTATGTTACGGGTGATGGAGTCACCTATAACTAGGGTGCGGGAGCCAGTAGACCGGGGTGGAGTGGGACTAGCTAGGGGGCCGTTTAGGGCTAGTGCTAACCGGACTAGCTGGTTCGCTACAACCCACGCTAGCAGTGGTGTCCGAGGCACCTAACATTTTCCTTTTAAACTGCTCTAGCTCACGGACACGTCCCTCTAAGGGCTACTTGCCTACGGAAGCGGGAACAACCTTTACAACAACCCATTCTCACTTGTGAGCAGTCGGATGCCGAAACAGCGTCTTAGCAGCCGTGGGAAGGATTGCCCTTCACCAGCGATCGGCAGCAGCGCGACTGTAAAACAATTGTGCGCGGCACTAACCTTGCGCCAATCGTCCGAGATACTTACCTGAAACTTTTCAACTGTTCAAGATAAAAAAAAATCTCAGTTCAGAATTCTTCTATAGTAGGAATCTGAATCAATTTCGTAGTCGCGACGACGTGAGCAACACAAAAACTCCCGCCCAATGTCCGACCCCTGGATGCTGAAAGTGTTGTTGCTCAGATTTCGCTTAAGGATGCATAATCTTCTAGATTTTCCAAGCTTGAACTTCATGTAGGCCCAGGTGGCCAACAACTCCTGTGCACTCAGGACCCATCGTGTCCCAAGAATGGATGGAGTCACCACGGTGATGTCTTCCATGAAGGCTCTACAGCAGGGGTGGCCAACCCGCGGCTCTCGAGCCGCATGCGGCTCTTTGGCTGATTTCATGCGGCTCTTTAAGCGATATTCTGGCGTAATGCATAAGTGTAAACCATGGTCAAACACACCGTAACAACCCCACTCAAGAGATTAATTTACCCGACCGCTAGATTCACGAGATCCACCAACTTCAGCAAATACCGCACTATCGCCACATACGGCGCTGTACGGAGCCACTGTCCGACCGCAAACGCCACTATTAGCCACAAATAATGCTCAGAACTGCACCAAACTTCATCAATAGTACACACAGGGTCCCAGCACGTAGTCCGAGCCGACAAACAGCTGCTAGTTTAGCCTGTTACCTGCACTCAGGGATCCACTCATTGGGGCTTCAGGGGCTTTCACATGACAAGCTTGAAAACTGCTTGGCTGGCTTTCATTTACACTAGGTGGCGCGCTGACCGGGTGAGCCAGTTTGAATTGAAAAGAAGAAGAATAACGTCTGATGTGATGCCAAACGCGCGAGATTATTTGAGTTGTAAATAGTTTGTTTCAAGCGCTCTCAAAATGGCAGGGAAAAAATGCACAGCCAAACGAAAATATGAAGAAGAGAACAGGACATTTTTAACAGAGTGGGAGAATTTATATTTTTTTGTTGAACGTAATGGCAAGCCATTCTGCCTTATATGTCAGGCATCATTGGGGCATTTCAAAGCTTCAAATCTTCAGCGTCACTTCAACTCAATCCATCCTTACATCGACCAAGAATTTCCAAAAGGGACTGAACCTCGCAAGCAGAGGTTGGTCACTTTGAAAAGTCAGGCAGAAATGCAGATGCAGTTTTTCAAAAAATTAACAAAACACTCAAAAACCATAACTCTTGCTTCATATCAACTGGCTTGGAACATCGCACAGGCTAAAAAACCATACAGTGAAGGGGACTTCATAAAAAAATGCCTTAATGACGCTGTTGAAATCTTGTCTCCTGAAGACAACAAACTAAAACGAAGCATATCAGATGTCCAACTCTCGCGCCACACTGTTGAACGCAGAATATCAGACATTGACACTGCTATTGAATCACAGTTGCACTCTGAACTTCAAGCATGTGAGTATTTTAGTGTGGCATTGGATGAGAGTTGTGACATACAAGATAAGCCTCAGTTAGCAATTTTTGCACGGTCTGTGTCAAACGAATGTATGATCAAAGAAGAATTCCTTGATATTGTGCCATTGAAAGACAGAACCCGTGGCATAGATGTGAAAGAAACGATGATGGCTGCATTTGCAAAAGCGAACCTGCCCATAGCAAAACTAACTGCAATAGCCACGGATGGAGCGCCGGCCATGATCGGATCCGTGAACGGGCTTGTGGGGCTATGTAAAACTGATCAAACATTTCCCGACTTTTGGAATTTCCATTGCATCATCCACAGGGAGCAACTCGTGTCTAAATCATTGAATTCAGACAACGTCATGAAGCCTGTGATGGAAATCGTGAACTACATCCGCACACACGCGCTTAACCACAGGCAATTCAGGAGTCTCATCGCTGAGCTGGACCAAGGGCTTCCAGGTGACCTGCCGCTGCACTGCACTGTGAGGTGGCTGTCAAAAGGCAAAGTGCTCTCTCGCTTCTTTGAGCTTTTGGATGCCGTGAAACTGTTCATGGAAGAGAAGGGCAAGGACTATCCCCAGCTCTCGGACCTCGAGTGGATTATGGATCTGGCATTTTTGGTCGACATGCTGTGGCACTTGGACAGACTGAACCTGACCCTGCAAGGCAAGTTAAAAATGCTGCCTGACCTCGTGCAATGTGTGTTTGCGTTTATCAACAAACTGAAACTGTTCAAGACGCAAATTCAAAAAAAAGATTTAACGCATTTTCCCACTCTTCTGAAAGCCAGTGAACATGTCACCAGTGCCGCCCTGAAAAAGAAAAGAGACAGATATGCAACGCTGATTGAAAACTTGCACGAAAACTTTGTGACCCGCTTCCGTGATCTACAACTGAAAAGACCACAGATTACGTTCCTTGTCGACCCATTTAATGCGGAAATGGACTGTTTGAAAATCCCGCTCGTCACAGATGAGGCTGCTGCGGAGTTGGAGATGATTGATCTTTGTGAGGAGGATCAACTGAAAGCTGTTTTCAGGGAAGGGACCATTGAGTTCTGGAAACGTGTGCCAATGGAAAAATACCCCAACATCAAACGGGCTGCGCTAAAGATCCTGTCGATGTTTGGGTCAACGTACGTCTGCGAGTCTGTGTTTTCCACCCTGAAACATGTGAAATCAAAGCATCGATCTGTTTTGACTGACACCCATGTGAAAGAGTTGCTTCGAGTGGCAACAACGGAATACAAGCCAGATTTGAGGAGGATTGTTCAGGACAAGGAATGCCAGAAGTCCCACTAAGCAGCATAGTAAGAGAAAAATGTCATTGAAAATTGTTATACTTTTATTTGTGGACTTGCTTGAACTGAGAGTTTATGTGTGTGTGAGACAGTGCACACAATGTTAACTGTAACAAAAAATAACTGTCATTATCTTGCTGTGGGTCATTTTCAATAAATCTGGCTGAGCAGAGGCCTGTGTGTGTCTCTCTCTGTGTGTGCGCGCACATCCACATGATGCATGGAATGATGTTCATGTGTGCCCATGTATGATGTGGCTCTTTGCAGTAACACAGTGAAAAAAGTGTCTCTTAGTCTCTGACTGCTTGGCCACCCCTGCTCTACAGTCTACAGGCAAGGTGCCTTTGTCTCATTGCTGGTGGTCCTTTTCACCGAGACTCTCCTGCTTTAAACAGCAGGTTCATTGCTGCCACATACAGGAAGACTGATGTAGTGCAGCAGCCCTTGGTCCCTTTTCCACCTTCTCTTACACTGTAAGGAGCCCATATGAGACACCAGCAGCTTGATCATCTGTGGTGGTACTTGGTAATGTTGAAATGCTGTATGGATAAGCATGTGTGGCACATTTGGGTACGCCTTGGCGAGATCTAGCCAAAGCCACTGAGAGAGCCGTCTTGTTACTCTTTGCCTCCTTGATTACCTGGGTGTGCCCCAGGCAACCAAGGTCGGTACTCTTGCGTCAATATAGTCATTGGCGAGTAAGTATGAGGACAACCTTCTGGCGATGATTGCCCAGAAGACCGTCCCCTCAATGTACAGTAGGGAAATCTCTCTAAACTGGCAAAGCCCTGATGAATGAAGCAGCCATCTGCAAGTGTCCACAGCAAGGGTTTCTGCTTCTTCTCCCACAGTGTGCGCATGAGTGTGGTCAGTTTCCTTAACAGCTGTGGGCAATTCTCTTAAATCTTACAAGACGTTCTTGATGGACCAAGGGCAGATCTTTCCCAAGCCCGTCCCACGACTGACCTCACTTCTTCTGAGATAAAGTCTACCATGTTGAAAGGGATGCTTGGATTGAGCTTTGGGATACGGAAGGAGCACTCTCCCAGTGGTAGGTCCCTAATGGGGTCGCTAGGTGCTGCCTTTATCACTTCTTGTCAGTGGAACATGCCAGTCTCCCATTTTTGGGCTGGCCAAGGAGGTGCAATGTATAGCAGAATGGATTGCTGAATAATGTTTTATTCTGCCGGCCTTTTTCTTTCTGTCTTCTCCAAGTTGCCTCCGCCCTCTGCAGCTGGAGTAGGTTACTCCGCACTTCTGAGCTTAACTAGCTCAGAGCTTACTTCTCCTGATCTTCTACTCTCCGCCACCTTTTTTTGAGTTCCTGCAGTTCTTGACGCATTGCAGCAATGTGGCATTGACTTTTGCTGGGGCCTGATTTCTGTCTCTCTTGCTTTATTTTCTTGACTCCAAATCTGTTGTAGCATGCATGATACACTGTTTCCACAAAAGTCTTGATTTTGCCAAGTATGATGCCGAGGTCCTCATCCAGTTGCGCCAAGCCGTGGTCCTTAGCAGATGGCAGACTCAACAGCGGCTTCTTCGGCAAGCCTTCCATGCTCTGGGCTTCTTGGCTCATCCTTATACTCCGAGCAGGTTCAGCTAGGGGGCCTTAGCACGGTGGTGTGCCTCCTGACTCTGGTCCTCCATTGACTGACATACTGAGCTAACAGACCCTGGGATTTAACTCTGGGCTTTACCAAAAGTTGTGCGCTGCTGAAACTGCTCTTTGCACTTGGATTTGCCCAGGTAAATGTTCACGCCATGCTTGTTTTTAAAACTCCTCCCACAGATGGAGCACTTTCTGCTTGTCTCATCTTCCTGTCTTTGCAAATCCAAGTTTGTAGTCCTTATATCGTTGCCCGTGTCAGTTGCCGAGTGACCCGTCCTTGACAGAAAATGGGTTACTTGGGGTATATTCTTCGTTTAGTACTCGAAGCGTTTGGTGGGGTGCTAACCCTAGGACTATTGTGTGCCGTCTTTCCATACAGTCATCCATTCTTTCATTGAAGTCCGTGGGTCTTCCCCCACCGCCAATAGGCCTTTACCCATGGTCACGACAGTTAGGAGGAAATAATACCGGAGGTGCTTTGCTACAAGAAGCGACTGCGGGAGCAACTATAGATGTGGATTTTAAAGTTCTAACTGGTGAGTTGTGGTGTTCCTACGGACCCCTTCTGCATCCTCATAAGGTATCCCAGGATCACAGCTCTTAATTTGTACACTTCTGAGTGGGGAAGCTAGGGCTGAGTTAGCCTTTACCTGCAGAAGGGGTCCAGCTACCACCCCTTGACAGCCACAGCCACCTGGAACTGCTTTCGGCTACTGTGGCTATCTCCCTGATAGCTTTCAGTACTGGTTTGGAATTAAATCCGATCTTCTGCAGAAAACTGCGCATAGATTTGGACATAGAACTAGGGATCAACCAATATGGGTTTTTCAACGCCAATACGAATTATTAGTATTAGGAGGAGGCCAATAACATATTTGGAGCCGATATTAATTTGCTGAAAAAGCTTAAAAATTGGCGTAAAACATTTTGACTAATGCATGAATTAATGCATAAATAAACCAAGAATATTTGTTATAAATTCAAATAAAACTTCCTGAAACTTTTTACAGTAAATTAATTTGAATTTCAACACAACTAATCTTTCACTTGAACCAAAAACTAACGGTGCAGGAAATAAAATTAGCTTACCAGCTACTCGTATATACGCATGTGAACATTAAAAAGATTCCTGATTTTTTTTTTTTTTTCACAAAAATGTCAATACAACCAACATGACTTAAATTAACATTTTAATAGAGCTGGCAGATTGAAAAGTGTGGGTACTCCTGTTTTAGAGCTAGATTGGTAAACTATTGTTATGCTAACAGCTAATCACTTCCTCTTAAGCAGGCTTTTTATGCTCTCTTCAATATCAAACACATACTTGACTGACCCACTAATTTTATAAGAACGTGCTTCCCTAAAATAAGTTAAGTTGCTCTGATGACAGTCGCTTGTCCAATCAGAAGTGGGTAGAGAGGAGGAGGGTAGGAGTAGGAGCAAGAGAGAGAGAGTCTCTGCTGCATCTGATACCTAATAATTGGTCCATCGAATAGATAAAAATCCCGATACGGATATCCACCAAAATTTCTAAATATAGGTGCAGATAATCGGCCTGTCCGATAATCCGTCAACCTCTTCATAGAACTGTAAGGTTCAGCCTGAACTTCAGCTAAATTATTTTATCTTAAATGCTCTCTATACTTGAAATAAACCATTACACGATATTCTCATTTAACATTTTAATTCGTGTATAACGTGCTTTTTACAACTACAAAATAACTCAATATTTGGGTGTGCATTATACATGAGGGTTTATGGTAGTCTCATCTCTCATCATCCGTACCGCTTATCCTCATTAGGGTCGCGGGGGGGCTGGAGCCCATCCCAGCCATCTCCGGGCAGTGGGCAGGGGACACCCTGAACTGGTTGCCAGCCAATCGCAGGGCACACAGGGACAGACAACTCATTCGCTCATTCACACCTAGGGACAATTTGGACCGGCCAATTCACCTGAAATGCATGTTTTTGGAACGTGGGAGGAAACCGGAGTGCCCGGAGGAAACCCACGCAAGCACGGGGAGAACATACAAACTCCGCACAGGATGTCTGGAGCTGGATTTGAACCCACGACAGGTTCCCATGACATGAACTGTGCCGCACAAGCGCTAACCACTGCGCCGCCGTGCTGCCGGTTTATGGTAGTATATTATTATATTTGTGCAATGATTGATTAGTAGAAAAATATCATTGACCAAAATTGCAAAATATTGGGTGCAAAAGGGTATCAAACCTAGGTTGTGGTGGTGAGAGTGCCTAGTCCTAAGCACTGGACCACCAGTAATATATAGATGACAAATGGAAGAGCATCACAAGTCGTGTTGAAAGATATAAATAAACGGGGGAAAAAAGCACAATGGTGGAAACAAATCCTTGGTGTATTTGATAATGAATCGAACTTTAAAGGTACTTAAATATATACAAGAGAAATTTTATTTTGCAATTATGTTTATAGTATACGTTGCCAAGTAAATCATTTTAAACATGCCTGCATGTATAGGTTTTATTACTTACATTGCTTTGTTTGAGCTGATAAAAAGTCAAACAAAATTTCATACTGATAAAAAATTGGGACTGCGCGTTACATATGAGCGCTCAATATACACAAATAAATACAGTATTTACTGGATGCCAGATAGATTGAAAATACTGCTGTGGATCATTTTTTAGCATGATGCAGGGGAGTTTGTCCTTTTTAAAACAGTCCCTAGTCTTATACTGTCTTGGCCGCCCACCCACACAGGAAGCGACAGCCTCTCAAATGTGCTAATGTGTGACCCAATAGTCTTCGCTGGTATAAACTCGATATTGTATGCAAGAATGCTCCTGGGTAGGAATGCACCGAGCAAGGGCAGGTTATAGCAACCTAGCAGGTCAGCTCAGGTCTTTTAATATCAGAGAGGCCTAATCGAACAGAACAAACTTTAGTTTAGAATTAACAGCATTTAATAGTTGGAATTTCTTTTTTTTTTTTTTTCAGGCGGTTGCCACAGATCCATTTCCTGTAAAAGTCCTTTACGACAAGTCACATGACCAAGTCTGGGTGCTGACATGGGGTGATGAGGATCGGACGCAGCCAACACTCCAGGTAGGCTTGAACACCTCATTGAGGGATTCAGTGTTTCCCAAGCCATTAATAGTCGCTGGAAAGCGGCCAGGGTTTAATTGGTCACAGCCAGGGTCTCAAACTCGTATTGTAATTGTATTCTCATATTTTTAAATACGCTCCCCACTTACGAACATTCGACTTACGCAAATCGGTAGATATAAACGTTTTTTTCAGGATGTCGAAAAATATCTGGACATGTAGTATGTGAGTTAAATTTTGTATTGTGAGCACCTTATCCGGAGTAGAGGACAGTGCTGTAGTGATTCCTTCTGCCGCGTGGCGCTGTCAGAGGTAACCCAGCATCCACCCCGAAGAAGAAATCTGGCTTCTACTTCCTAGTTCATGTGTATACATCCTGTACTGTATCTCTAGCACCCAAAGAACTTTTTACGGTTTAATATCTCGTGCATCCATTCAATATGGTTGGTGAAAAGTGTAGAGAAGTGGCGAGCCATTTCTTTTGAAATGAAAGTGGAATAAGAAAGCTTAATACTGTTGAGAAAATGGTTGGATTGCTTTTGTTCGGCCACTTTTTACCACGGAGGAGGAAGTCGCCTAACCCTTCCTCGAGGAAGTTAAACTTAACTTTATTTATCCTTATAGCAAGTCAAGTCATGTTTATTTGTATAGCCCTTAATCACAAAGAGTATAAAAGGGCTTCACATACCACAGAATGTCAACGCCTAATGTGTAGCTTTTTTTTTCAGTACTATGCTTTATCATTCAGCCTGCTTTGTAACGGTTTAGAGCAGACCTGGGCACTCCGGTCCTGGAGGGCCGTATGTTCTGCATGATTTTTGAGGTTTCTCTGATCCAATACAGGTGATTCCAATCACCAGTATCGTTAACGAGCACTTGCTAGCTTGCTAACGAGGTTATAATTTGTATCGCCTGAGTTAAAGAAGAGCAAACTTCAAAATCTGGCAGGACGTATGGCCCTCCAGGACCGGAGTGCCCAGGTCTGGTTTAGAGCATATTATTTCATTAAACGTTTATTTTTCAGTTACAAAACAATATAGATTACTTATACAAGCCTTAAACATACTTAAATCAACCTTAAACATGCATTAAATACAAAATATAGCACTGGAGCAACTTACAAACCAATTCAACTTATGAACGAACGTCCGGAATTCCTAAGTAGGGCAGCGTATGTATACAAACATGAAGTTAATCAAAATAATCATAAGGAATATCATTTTGCAAAAGTTTACAAACAGCATGCAAGCTTTTTTGTGCCCTCTCACTCGCTTTTGGGTTAAGAAGTATTATTAGGAGGAAGGGGCGGGGCGATGCAACACAGCAGCGTGGTGCAGAAGAGTTTTCAATATGGAGGACCAAAAAAAGAATTTTTAAAATGAGCCAAAGCAGGAAACTGATCCTTATTTGAACTCATAGTAATGATAATAATGGCTTCAAAACATTGCACTTTTTTTATCACTAACATAAGAATTTGAATCAGTCCTTCAAAGCTTTGCACTTTGTGTTCCTAAATGCCAAAATTCATTAGAGATTAATGATGTATAATATAGTATAATACATTTGTATTCATTGTTTTCATGCATAATGTTACATTATTATTGATAATATATCGGGTTTAAGCAACAACAAAATCTGAAGAGCCGTTTGGAAGCTCAGCTGAAAGAACCGGAATTCCCATCCCATCTATATTAGGTTAATAATTTCAAATTGTGTACGCCATATAACAAATTTTGGATGTATGATAGATTACATTAAATTAACTAACTCATTTTTTTTATGTTCTATAGTCTTTTTTGCTGTGAATAAATAAGAATAGAAAGTATAAAATGACCTTCTGTGAACCATCAAAAAGGAACCGGCAACCTGTCATAGCAGCTATCACAAAAGCAGCAGTACTGATATTAAATACTGTATGAATTCACCTATATAAGTATTAAATGTAATCGCTTCCAGACCCCCCTGGAATGTCCAGCCACCGGGGCTCACAAAATTCTATGGAAACACCGAGATTAGTCGTAAAATAATCTGTTGTTCCCTGCTGTCAGTAGGTTTAAAAAATAAATTTTATGGCCACAACTGGACAAATTACGGAGCTCTTTTTTTCTTTTGGTTGCCAGCCAGTTGCAGGGCACACAGAGACATACAACCATTTGCTCATGCACACCTAGGGACAATTTGGACCAGCCAACTAACCTGACGTGCATGTTTTTGGAATGTGGGTGGAAACTGGAGAGCGTGGAGGAAACCCACACAAGCATGGGGAGAACATGCAAACTACTCACAGGAAGGCCACACCCGTCGACCTGTCTGCCACGCCCGTCTGCCTGTCTGACATGCCCGTCTGCCTGTCTGACATGCCCGTCCGCCTGCCTGCCACGTGCGTCAGCCTGCCTGCCATGTTTGTCCGCCTGCCTGACTCGTCCGTCCGCCGGCCTGACTCGTCCGTCCGCCTGTGTGACTCGTCTGTCCGCCTGTTTGACTCGCCCGTCCGCCTGTCTGACTTGTCCGCCTGTCTGACTCGTCCGTCAGCCTGTCTGACTCGTCCGTCGGCCTGTTTGACCCGTCCGCCTGCCTGAATCCCATGTCTGACTCGTCCGTCTGCCTGTCCAACTTACCCATTTGCCTCCCCGACTCGCCCGTCTGCCTCCCCGACTTGCCTGCCAGCCCACTAAGCGTCTTCCTGGCTTCTTGCCACGCCTCCGGATGCTGATGTAGGGCCACCTTCCTCAGGGGCATCAGTCCAGTCTGAAGAGCACTGTATTTGGTTTTTTGGGACTTTTGGATCCGTTGAGGGGAGGGTTCTGTCACTATTGCACAATGCCCTCACTTGGGTCTGCTCGTTTGGCGCTAGCAGTTGCTCTTTGCCTGGTTGGCTCCCATCCTGTTTAAACTCAGTGCTCTCATTCACTCCTTGTCAGTCCAAACCCCTGGACTTGCAAGACTTGTTTTGACTCTGTCCTGTATCGATCCCGCCTGTCTGGTCCTGTCCGGTATCTTGCTCCAGTCTCCAGTATCGCTCCCGTCTGTCTCGTCCTGTTCAGTATCTTGCACCAGTGTCCAGTATCCGGTATCAATTCCGCCTGTCTCGTCCTGTCCGGTATCTTGCTCCAGTCTCCGGTATCAATCCCGTCTGTCTCGTCCTGTCCGGTATCTTGTTCCCTACCGCAGTATCCGGTGTCGATCCCGTCTGTCCCGTCCTGTATCTTGCTCGTGTATCCAGTATCAAGTATATATTCCGTCTGTCCTGGCCTGTCCGGTATCTTGCTCCAGTATCCGGTATCGATCCAGTATGTCCCGTCGTGCCCGGTATCTTGCTCCAGTATCCGGTGTCGATCCCGTCGGTCCCGTCCAGTCCGGTATCTGCTTGTGTATCCTGTATCTGGTATCGATCCCATCCGTCCGGTCCGGTTAAATCCATATAATGAGCATACATGACAACCTTACCTTAAAAAGCGGTAGATGGCATCTTGCACTCTTTCACTTTTTCACAAATACTGAATATCAAACAAACAAAACGAAAATATAATGCCATTGTTTGAGCGTTTAATTCACGCACAAAGACAGTCTCACTTCAAAATAAAGCAGCCATAGACTATACTACTAGTCTTAAAAAGATTTGCTGTTGTTGTTTGAACAGGGTTCATAAATCTTTTTTGTGGCCTTTCGAAAGCAATTACCGTAAATTCCGGACTATAAGCCGCTACTTTTTTCCCAAATTTTCAACCCTGTGGCTTATTCAGAGATGCGGCCAAATTATGTAATCTCTTTAACGGTATGAGAGGTAAGATTTAGACCGGTGGAATACATGCGCCGAGGAAGATCACAATTTATGAACGTAAACATACCCTCATCATGCAGATTGTACAAAATATGGCTCATGACACAGCTTCCAAGTTGAAAGCAAATGGGCACATTGCTGGTGTGTATTGAAGTTAGGGAGCTGACATTGAGTAAGACAACTTAGATGTCATCACCAAGGAGGAAGAAGCGGATGGTTTGCTGTGATTTTAACAATTATGGCATTTATTTCCTTAACACACTAATTTGCAGGTATGCGAGTGTCTTGTTAGTAGCGTGAGGCTACCTCCCAAAGGCACGGTTTAGGATGAAAGCTTTGAAATCTCTCTCGATATACCGTCTTTCTTTGTAAATATGTATAATATGTATTTGCAACTGTATATTTTTGTAATGTATTTATTTGAGACACTTATTTTGCACGAGCTAATAAAAAAAGAAGGGCTGAGCAAACGCGAGCTGATGGGAAAGTGGGGACCGGTAAAGGTGAGTTTTTGTGGACACGCTAGACAATAATAGATATATATTTTTCCCACCCTTACCTTTGGAAATATACACTTTTTTTCCTTGGATTACTATCAATGGGCACCCAGAATCTGCAGGTCTGCAACAAATTTTAAGTACCTATATCATTTTACGTTCATTTTGGCGGCTGTGATTTTTGGACTGTGTGCTTCAATGAAGGACATTTATTTTCAATCGCGGGACTTGAAGTTTGGCTTGGATTCATTTCGTGTTTATATGATGTGGGTGCATGCGGCTTATATACAGGTGCGGCTTGTGTATGGACAAAGTCGGTTTTCCCCTTAAAATGTGATGGGTGCGGCTTATAATCAGGTGCGCTCTATAGTCCGGAATTTACGGTAACCAATTTATCCAGTGCCATTAAAAGAATAAATCTTGCGTGTCCATATATCAAGACATAATATTTAGCTTTTGAGTAAATCGTGAATATATTTTTGGATCCAAGCAATACGTGTAGTTGTAGTAAGTATTTTTAAGACATTTCTCCTCATATAGGTTTTGGGTAAAAATGTATCTTACATTTTCAGTTGCAGGTAGTTCTTCCCATTACTATTTATTTTTTGGAAGTGCTACCTTATTTTTTGCTTTGTCTGGAATAAAGGTAAATAATTGACACGTAATCATTCCACTAATATACATTTTAGAGTGTCCTGCTTTGCTGTAGCAAGCGCCTGTCCATTTGGGCGCGTGACTCTTCATTAGACAATTCCAATTCAAACCAATGCCAGCTGCCGCTAAACATGGTGGACAAAAAAATTCAACAGTGAAACATAGCCACCGAAATTGAAGCATTTTTGAATCCTTAAAAACAACCTTAAAATTCAAGCATTTCCAAAGATTTCAAGCATTACGACAAACCCTGCTTACATTTAAATCATTCTTTTAATGAGGCTTTTTGAGGGGACAATAGCAGTATTCTAACACGTAAAGTGGTGGTGATGGTAGGAATGTATGTTAGAAATTACCTGTGTACAAATTACAACGCAACATTCCTACAATAAAAATGTACATTAAAATGATTTTGTTCGTGAAATTTTAAAACTTCTACATGTCTAACAACAAGCAATCTTGGTATTTGCCTATTTTTTATCCCTGTATGGACAGTGAATGCAAATTGATACTCGTTCAAAGCACCAATAGGCAAGATAAGCAAGTTGACATCCTTGTCTGTCTTGAGGACGATAAACATTGTAAAGGTCTAGCACGCCGGTGCGTGAAAAGCGACCCTGCATCACTTTCTCCTGATAACACATCTGATTTCAAAATGGCTGTATGAGAACATGATGTTCGAAAAAAGCTTCATCTTTCATGCCACGTCCTTCAGCCCTTTTGAAAACATTTCAAGTGCACTGAAAAAGCATTTCATACATCCTTTTCCAAGATAAAATATACTTTTAACGAGGGCTGCATGATTAACTGAAACCAAATCGATATTGCAATGTGATGTAGTGCTATTGTGTAATTGTAGGACACTGTGGTGATTTCAAAAATTTGTTGACAACTCAGAAGAGGGTGCTGTTTACTTAAATTTGACCCAATTAAAATTCACCTTAAAACGCAATCCAAGACGTACCTAAAGTAAATTGAATGCTACTTTGGAAAGGTAACACACTGCAAATAATCACTGCAAGTCGTACTAACATTGAGTTATCTAATTTGGAACACATATTCTTGCCCAAATTTTTTTTTTGCAATCACATGCCTGCCGTTGAGTGTAGCATATCGGCATCTTAGCGAGAAAACAGTATTGTCCAAGCTATTTTACAGCTAAGATTCCCATTCTGCACTTATCTGCAGCCTTTGCTGGTTCTAGGTCAAAGTTAATTACAATTTGAAAACCTAAACAGTATTATTTGGCACATTTTTCTATGTCTATTTCTAGGCATTTCCAAAAGTGGCCATTTGGACTACTGCCATCATCCAATATGTTTTTACTTCTCAACAAGTTGACGGCCCTGGTTGGATGAATAAGTGGGATCCATAATTAACCCATGACTTGTTATTCTTTGAAGTATTTAAAACAAAGGTGTAACATTGACATTTTTCAGGTATTCTCCATGAATTATGATCATGACATGATTAGTATTTTTTTAACCTCATTCATTTTCAACCTCTCATGGAATATTGTATGTACCCGTAGGTCATAAATCCTACAAAAAAAAGCACGGAAAATGCACTTTTCTTTAAAAAAAATTGCGTCAATATTGCAATACTGTTCTGAAAAATCGCTATTGAGTTTTTTTTCCCGAAAATTCCCAAATTTTACCGTGTCAAGTTTGTTGTCATTGCAAGTAGATTTATTTCATAAGGATTTCAAAAATACTTTAAAATGTATTGATGGAATAGTGTATTATTTGACCACTTCATGTCGCTTCATATTGTGTTGCGCAACCAAAAACAAGAACTGTAAATTCAAAAATACAAGCTGCTACTTTTTTCCGACATTTTAAACACGACGGCTTACAATACGATGTGGTCTGTGTCCACAGCTTTCAATCTTAATAAACTACCCAGCAGTGCGACGAAAACGTTTTCAAAACAAAACTCAATGTACTGTACTGATTAGAATTCACAAGCCTGTACAGCCTGTACACATGCTGAATCATGCAACTGATCTGAAGGTCTCCCATCCCTTGCGCACATGACAAAATGATACAGAAGAGACCAATTATTGCTATTACTGCATGAAAAAAATCATCATACATGCTGGCACTAGTTACAAAGCAGGGATACACAATAATTATCAGGCTGACAGTTATCGGACTGATAACAGCCTAATATAAGGTCAGTTTTTAGCCCAATAAATATATCTAATAATTAGTCACCTGCTGCCACACTAAAATATTCAATCCGCCAAAAGTACTTGTTAATAAGATTCAAAGCATTTGTGTATGATGATTTATTTATGTAGTAGTAGAAATACTTGGTCTCTCATCTGTCTGTCATGTGTGCAGTTTACAAATAAGTTTTTTAATCACGGAACAATGCGTTACTTTTCTGTAATAGTGATTTCCCCATTGATTTCTTTGAAAGGAATGGACGTGAATGAGTTCATTTTTTGTGTGTGTGTGTGTGCCTGCGGTGTAATATCCGGTGTGGCTTGTAAATAAACAGTTTAGATTTTTTTCTTAAATGTGCGCCTTCAGTTTTTAATAAGGTGCGCTCTGCCACAAATTCAGTGGTAACAAATTGCATATTAGATTGTGTGAGATTTCATGTCACATAGCATACCTTTTTTATTCATTTGCTCCGCTTTCTCCCAGGTAATCCCTCAAGCAAGTGTGGGTGAAGTCCACCGAGCCATCCGAACCTCCTTCCAGCGGGTCAGCAACTTCTTCATCCCTCCAACAAACCTCATCATCACTCACGTGAGGTAAATAACCAGTTTAAATGAGAAAGCTAATGACATGCATTCATCACTGACAACCAGTCGTGGGGCAGGCCATTAACATTGCGCCGCAAACTCTGTCCACTAAGGTTCGCTTTCGTCTTCCTCCAAGACGAACCGTCACTCCACAAGGTGGATTTAGAGACCTTTCGGCGCGTCAAGACCATCAGCCTAAAAGAGTATGGCTGCGTGCCGGTCAACATGGCCTATACGCATTTGAGTGGACTCTACTTTGTCCAGTGCCGGGGCAGAGGTTCCCAACTCCTGGTTGACTCTGTGACCGACAAGGTGGTAAGGCGCAACCACGACTGTGCTGCTCGGACTTTTGTGTCACCGGACGGCCGCTACATCGTGACGTCAACCGGCAAGGCTGGTGCCCATCTGACGGTGCAGACGGTCTCCTTCCAGGGAGAGATGCACCTCCAACATGAATTGCAGGACTCAGTTGGGGTCTCTGAACTGGTTTTCCAGCCGTCCTTCACTACGTCCAACAGGTACATGGCAGTGGCAGCTTCAGATTCCACCATGGACCTGCTCTTCGCCGACTTGTTCTCAGGATGCACCGAGGTTCTACGGGGCCTCAAGAAGCCACTGGGCCCTCTGAGCTGGCCCTGGGGAGCTCCTTACCGCGTTGTGGTCTCCAGCGGGCCGTTCGGACAGTACCTGTTGACGCCATCAGCCGAGTCCCTTTTTATTCTAAACGGCAAGCAGAAAACCCTGCATTGTGAAGTGTCGGATGTCACCGGGGGCAATACGGTGGTCTGGGTCGGCGAGGTATGATCTAAAAACAATATGACGAGGACTTGATTCAAGATAAGAAAGCCGCTATTTAATTACAGATCAAGGAGGATTAAATGTGGTGGGTTTTTAAATGTTTCAAAAAGTCATCGTTGTGATAGTCCCGCTGGGAGAAAGTGTCAATGGTGTGACACAATTGTACTTGATTGCACTTTTTTTCCGTTTTATTGCAGCAAATTAGGTACCTGTTGAGGGTTGCCACTCAACGAACTATGCACAATGTTCACTTTTTTAGAGTTTAAAAAAAGGTTTTTCAATTGTTTTTTTTTCTCCAGTGTGTGTGTTGATAGTAATTAAGAGTGCTAACCACAAACGGTCTGTTAGTCAATGTCTGCATTTAGTGTCTGTGAGTCCCCCACCCACACTAATTCATAATTGTGTCACTTGATTTGTTTTTTTGAAAACGGTAGCTAATCTCTTGTTCAGTTTGCAATTATAGCAAATTTGTATTTTTGGAAAAACAATGGCTGTGAGCATTTGTATGCACTTAAGTTGGTATGTCTAGCAAGCAACCTTCAATAGATTCACAGCCTAATATAAATTTCTGTGAGTTCTGGAATATAAGGCGCTATGTTTTTGCCACATTTTAACCACTGCGGCTTTAGATAAAGTTTGTCTTATTCTTCATTATTGTGGTGGCACCGAAGAAAACAGCAAGCTGCTCTTTTCCACAACAGAGGTTCTTCAAATGCAAAACACTGTGGTGCCACCTGGAAAGTTTGTTTTACCAACGTTCTGAATATAATACAAAATGAGAGGTTTGACCATACTATACTAAATATTTACAATGTATTCACGATATTTCAACTTTTAACCCCCAGAACAAGCCCTCCATTTTTACATCAGAACTAAATAGAAGTGGAAGTATTCAACAACTCTACACTTCTCTCTCTGACCCATCAGCATCAATGCCAGGCGCTTGAAGTGTCCTTTAATCCTCAAGTAACAATAACAAGTGAATGCAATTTGGTCTAGTACAGCGCAACAACCAATGACAACACAAAAATACACATCTGTGTTGCAATCTGGCACTATTGTCTAGAGTAGGGTTGCTCTTGCACTGTCTAGAAATAGAGACCCTTTCATTTGTTTGTAAGCATTGTGATGTAATTGCCTTAGCCTGGAGGAAAAAGATTACTTGCACTGCTAAGAGGAAAAGAAAGCTGCTGTAGCTGCTAGTTGTCGTCATTTTGTGTGTTTTGGTGCCAATTTAAGGAAAAGTGATTGGAAATTGAAGGTTTATAGAATCCCAGCAGACACTATTGATCAAAGAAAATTAAGAGTTGTGGATATATTAAAGCAAAATGATTGGACATAGGCTCTCATCAAAAATATTTGGGATTGCAGTGCACAATTAATATCAGGAAAGAGAAATTAAACATTTATGATTTTTGCTATTGAGTCCATATTACTTATTATATCGGAAAAATATCTTATTATTTTCTAGGTTTCAGTAACTGTTAGCATGTAGCCTAAATGCAAAGGATAGCCCTGTAAACACTGTGTGGGTCAAAAACACAAACAGGAACGCATTGAAAACAATTGTTATGCATACAATCCAAGTAATTTAGATATATTTCATTATTCATGTGTTTATTGTTTTTTCTAGGAGACACAAATCTTGATGGCATTTAGGCTAGATGCTAAAAGTTAGCTGAAGCTAAGAAAAAAGTAATATGGGGTCGATAGCAACAATCATAATGTCTCTTACTTGATATGAAACATGCGTTGCAAACCCGGTCATTTTTAATGAGTGCTTCTGTTCAACCCTTTTTTTACTTTAATGCAACCCTTTCCTCAAAACTCCAATTTACTATCAACAGCATTTCTTTCTCGGATTCTTGCACCCAAACAAAACCTGACTGCATTTTAACACCAAACTAGCAGAAACGAAAGCTTGATTTCCTCAGTGCATTGATCTGCGCGGAGTAGTCTTTTACCTTAAGCTTCGACTGGCCCACATCTTACGCAATGCGGCCCTCATTCACGTTTTCTCTAAGCGCTGTAGTAAATGCGCGCTTGTCTTTGCTATCACTATCTTGAATGGTTACATGATCTGAAAACAGGTGACGTAAACGATTCGTAGCAAACCAAAAAACACACTGCTAAAATGGTGTCAGGTGTACGAGGCCATGGCGCCATGGTGTTCTGCAGGCAAAGATGTTGAAATTCTTCACGCGGTTGGCACCAGGTATACGGTGGCCTTAAAATGTAAGAAATAGACGTGAATACTTTTATTTCTATGGCTGTTTAAGATTGTGCCTCGTACAAAGACATAATAGTGTTTTGTTCTTACATTTGAGCAAAAGGCTTTGAATCAGGTGCTCTCTGTTATCCAGAATTTAGGGTAAGTATAGCTTAGACATTTCAGCATTAGCATTTTATTGCCCCTAGAAATATACAAATTCATTCCAGCAGTTCACGGATTCCTTGACCGGCTGGGTTGTAACTGAGGACTCAACTATGGACAGCTTTCTTCACTGCTGACGGTGTCTGGCCTGAGTTAGTCATGGACAATTTGGCACCAGAAGTAGCCCTTAAACAAAAATACAACGCAAAGCAGAACATCAGCTTTGTATCCAACATGTCTGATAATGCATAATAAAGTTCATACAAACTTAATTATCTTTAATTTTTGCAAATATAAGCACACAGCATTATACAAAAATAATTAAATCTCAATGGAAAGACAGCATGATAAAAAATATGTTTTTTTTTTACAAATGGAGAAGGTCTGATGTACTCAAAATGGTAATAGGCCAACAAACAAAATTAAGTACATGAGAAAGCTGTTGGTTTATGGAAAAGCTGTTTGAAAACCTTTGGCAAATGCTCACAGAGACGTTTTTCCCCTTCATTTTGTTTATTCAGCGTATTGAAGTTTTCATCATTTTAAAATACCCAGTGACATACAAACCCATTCTGCATCTCTCGATTGAACTCGTACAAGTGATTACAATCCTTGAAAATGCTTGAACTTTAATATTGTGTTTTCAAGGTTTGAAAAGTTCTTAAATTTTCGGAGTGCATAAAATTGTTGGTATGTTTCTAAGGTAAGGTGTTAGGCTACAGTTTGAGCTTCAAAAATAAAGGTTTAAAACGTATTGTTTCCAAAATATGATTGGGGCTAGGGTTAGAATCAAATGTTTCAGGGTTCTCAAATAGGATTGGGGCTAGCATTATTGCTAGAGTTAGCCATATGTCTAGGTTTATGAACTAGTGTTTAGCTCCATATTAGGGTTCTAAACCAAATGTAGGGTTCCAAAATAGGTTTAGAGCTAGGGTTACAGCTAGAGTTCGCTGAAGGGCCAGGGGTCGGGAACCTTTTTGACTCAAAGAGCCATAAAAGCAAAAATTATTAATTTTATTTTGGGAAAGAGCCACGCCATATATTATGAGACAAATTTACTAAATTTCTAAACCCACGCCCCAGACAAAAGCTTAGTCTTCAGCACATTTATTTTTGATGATTTGATAAAAATTATGAAAAGAGAATAATGCCAGAGCCCCTGTCCCAAAATCAACAAACATACCACTTTAAACTTGTCTCTTTCTTGCAATTACTCAAGATCGGTTAAACTCCTTTTGACCCTTTTTTTTCATATATATTGGTTTCACAACCAGATGCAAGCAGTTATTGTGTAAAAACGTCACAACATTCTGCAAATAGGGAGCCTGATGAGCTCACTTTTGGCGCAGACAGCGTAGGGCGAGAGATGGGAGGGAGTGCTTGCACTTTTTGCATAGCTCCACCCATTCTTCCCACTCACCCAATCAAATGACTAAGTTCTCTTCCGGTGTTTTGGCGTATTTACAGTTCTGTGGATTCATCATAAGGTATCTGAACACTGAACACAGATTATATAGTGAACTTTTATATAAAGGATTCTTTAGCGTTGTACAACCAAAACGAGTTTTTTTTCCCCCTTTTTTTGTGTGACACCTTGACTGTAAATTGTAGTGAAAAACGTGCCCTATATATACTGCAAAGTAATATAATGTTATTTAGCTTTGGATTGGCTTTGCGTGTATCAGAATAGGATAGACAACTCAAGTTTTAAGCAAGATGGAGAAATTTTGCATGCAATCAAATTTGTCTCTGAGCCACAGATACTCATAGAAAGAGCCATATATGGCTCGCGAGCCATAGGTTCCCGACCCCTGCTGTAGGCTATGATTAGTGGCTAGGTCAACAAGTAAGAGTTTTAGAAAGATTATAGGGTTCCGAAATAAGATTTGGGCTAGAGTTAGGGTCTAATTTCCTGTTATTTTGATTGGCGCTGAATTTCTTCTTTGAATGGTATTGCAGAAATGGATTTGAAAGTCCTTAAATTTGTCCATGAAAAATGTATACGAACCCTGTATAAAGAGCATCATTTATTTACGTATTGAATTATGTGTAAAGAGTAGAGGCATGCAGTCATCCCATTTGCAAAATACCACTCTCACACAATGTTGTTTTGTTTTTTAAAACCTGTACACATAAATTTCAACGTATGTAGCCCAATTCTCTAAGATGTCAGAATGCGATAGGGTTGTAGCACCCTAAACATGTTGTATATAATGTGTTTAGGACACATGGCGAAAGCTGCTGTACAAATTTTTTTTTTCTGCGTGCACTTTGTGTCGTCTCTAGTTGATGGGTTTTTTTGTAAGAAAATAAAGAAATCAAATGTGTCTGAAAAAATAATATGTATAAAGAAATATTGATATCGACCGTTTTCTTTATTCGGCCCGGTTATTTAGGCTCAGATGCAGCCAAGACTCTCTTCCTTGCTCCTACCCTACTACTCTCTACCCACCCTGCGCTTTCTGATCAGATAAGCACTGAGGGGGGAGCCACTGAAGCAAAGCTTTCCCGACTGCACACACTGCTAACAAGACGTGTATAAGGTAAACAAATAAAACCCCCCAAAAAATGTAACATTCTAGTGCTCTACATCTCAAAACTCTTACCTATTTTACAATGAACCGGAAATTAACTTTAAAGCTGAGTAATCAACAGGATCTCAGCTAACTCCTGAGTCTCGACATGCTTGTGAATCAAGACCGTCGATAATATTGAAATTTTAAAATATGTGTCAAAAGTGTCTGGTGGAAAAACGTGTGTGTGATTAATAGATACCCTAAGAAGTGTAGTGACCTTGTTTTAGGGAAACATGTTTAGGTGGATACTGATATATTAGGTCATATTGGGCATAAAAAGCATGCTGAAGTGGAAGGCTTAGTGAGTAGCTGTTACCTTAACATTATTCAATCATCAATCTGGCTCTAAAACAGGAGAGCCCACACTTTTCAATTCGTCAGCTCCATAGAAAATGTCCTGCACTTTTTCTTAGGGTTAAATTAAGTCATTTCTGTTGCATTCAATTTAAATTTATTTATTGTAAAAAAATAAAAATCTAAATTAAAGTTTGAATGTACCTTTATACATGTTAATGCTCAGCCTAATTTAATTTCCTGCACTGTAAGGTTTTCGTTTAAGTGAAAGAAGAGTAATGTTAGGTGCGTTGAAATTGTCATTTATTTACTGTAAAAGGTTTTGAAGTTCTATTTACATTTATGGCACACATTCTTTGTTTCTTTTTATATTATTAAACATTTCTTACAGCAATTATTAAGCTTTTAAAGCAAATTAATATCTGCTCCAAATATCAGTTATTGGCCTCCTCTTAATACTAATGATCAGTATCGGCCCTGAAAACCCCATATTGCTTGATCCCTAGATTTTTGGTATCAATCTAAGTAAATACAGGGTAGTATCAATCGATACAGATCCAATACCGATACGTTTTGCTTGGAAATATCATGATTATTGAATAGGTGAACCCATACCTCCTTGAGTTAGTTTCTAATTGAGATAAACACAGCCTTAAAGTCAATTAATAAATTGTATATTAAAGAATTACGACGCAAACAGTATAAAAATATGTAAATATTTTTATCACAACTGTTTCAGACAAAAAGTAAAGAGAGTCTAACCAAAAATTAAGTAATGTAATACTATAATACCTTCCATTGCACAATGTGTTTTTAAATAAAGTCTAAGTGCAAATAGTGTAAACAATAACATGTTAAAACCTTGCACTGTATAAAAAATGAAATATCTCGGGAAAAATTGTTAGAGCAAAACTCAAGAGAGTTAAACAAAAAAGCATCAATGTAACAGTATTTAAATACTGTATAACAATGACAAGACAACTGAATTACCATATTCTCTGAATATGAGGTGCACACAAAAACCCATTTTTTCCCAGAGATTTAAAGATGCAGTGGGCCTTTATAGAGCCAAATTTCATTTTGGTTGTGAAAGCGGATTCACTAATATTTCTCTCTTACGGAATTTGTTTTTTATCCTTTTTTAATCTGATGTCACTTTTTATGAAAACACCTTTCACAGTGGGGTATTTTTTAAAGTGAGTCTTATAATCAAGTGCACTTTGTATTATGTAAAATACAGTCCCTTTTATTTCACAATGCAATTAAAGTATAACCACAATTGGATCGAATGAGAAGTGTTTGTATAATCTTACAACGAACTAACAGCATTATTATAGTGAAAGTGAACTCATTCGCTCTCAAAGACAGCTTTAGGCATGATTTTGACTTCATTTTAGCTAGGCAGCCAATGACAGCTATAGTCATTAAAGATCCATTTGACTGGGTTGCCATACAGGGCTGTAGACTTAAAGCATATATTCAAGCTAGGTTGCCATTGACAGCCATCAACGACAAATATCCATTTTATCTAGGCTGCCATTTTTTTGATTGGGTTGGTAAACAAGGCTATAGACATATGTTCAAGCCAAGTTGCCATTGACGGCTATTGGCGTCAAAGATCCATTTTGACTGGGTTGCCATACACGGCTTCTCCATGATCTGCTACCTTATCGGGGTGGAGGAGTTTGTGTGTCCCAATGATCCTAGGAGCTATGTTGTCGGGGGCTTTAAGCCCCTGGTAGGGTCACCCATGGCAAACAAGTTCTAGGTGAGGGGCCAGATAAAACGCAGATCAGAACCCCTTATGACGACTGAAAACTTTGGTCCACAATATCCCTCGTCCGGACTCGGGTTACCGGGGCCCCCCTCTGGTGGCCCAGCCTTTGCTCATGGGGTCCATGTTACCCCCTACATCGCCCGGTTCATCAAGGCTGCCCTCTCTTACCTGGTCTCTTCACCGTGGCACTAGGTCCCCTTGACCTAAAGATAGGGAATCACCCAACCATAACCGGTTTACAGGTCTTGGTATCGAAACTCTTATTTGCCTTTATAGGGATGACGTTATCCTGAGTTTGCAGCATTCAGAAAAGTCAGTCCCACCTCTTTTAGATCTAATTACCTCTTTTGGGAAGCAATCTGGCTACACAATAAATTCGAACAAAGAGATTTTATGCCCTTGCCTGACTCAAACGCTCCTGGTTTCCTGGAAAATATCCCATTCAAAATAGTTAAAGACAACTCTCCTTAACTTGGCTTGACAATTCTGAAGAACCCAGTCAATATTCAAACTGTATTTTGGTGAATTTATGTCCAAATTAAATCAAAATTATGAAAGATTCCTCTCCCTAGATGTATCTATCTAAGCCAAAACGTTTCCAATTTCCTTACAGCAGTATTCTTTAAATACCGTATTTTCCGCACTATAGGGCGCACAGGGTTATAGGGCGCACCCCCAAAAAATAGTTTTTGGTCCTATATCTTCCATACATTAGGCGCACCTGATTATAATGCGCTACAATGGGAACGTCGACAAAACAGTCAGATAGTTCAGTCAAACTTATTACCCCCTTAACATTCCGAAAGCTTGCAAAGAAGCAAATACGTGTCGTAGACACGTGTGGATGCGTTGTCCGTACGATGTCACTCAAATGCATCGTTCCAAATATCTTTCAGAAGGTTAAAGTCTTGGGATTCAAGAAATGCCAAACATTCTTTAGTTTCTATTTTCTTTTTCGCTCGCAGCTTTACTGTGCATATGACAATAAACACTTGGAATTTAATTTAATTTTTAAAAAGACCCATCACAGAAAGATCTAGATCACTCTGAAACAAGATACTAGGAAAATATATAGCCGGAGTAGCTCACCGAAGTCGTTGCGTTCAATAATAATGTGCAACCATGGTCCTCTTATATCTGTGAGTGTAGTAAATCCAGGAGAGTATAATATCTCAAAATTACACCGACCTAAATCAAAATCTGAGGGTGTTATGGGTTTACTAGTATCCAGACACTATTACTGGTCTGCCAATGTCTTGGCTATAATGTTTTGTAGACAGGGTAGGCCTGGTGTCCTGCCCCCAGAAGCCCCCTTGTGGTTAAAGACTGAAGCTGCCTCGGTCAACCGCTCTGCCAGCCATGCTGTTTTCCAAAGTGGAAAAAAATGCTACACTAAATGCTTCAATTATGTATTAAGACACTCCATCAGAATCCTGAACCAGGTTAGAGATGTTTACCAGTGAACTCTATGACTCCAATCTGCTTCAATCACTTTTTATTACCCTCACGATGAGATGAAGTTTTTCATACCAGGAGAGAGAAAGGTTTATCTTCCATTGAAAATGTATATATGGACGGGCAGTTGCCGGATAAATTCAACTTGCCTCAGTCACATTTCTTTAGTATCTTCAAATTAGGCATTTAGGATCTAGGTAGCGACATATCAAATGGCTTCAGTCTCTTCTGAGCTCTGATTGGCCCTGCTCCACTCGATCTGCAGTCGCCAAATCGGTAAGCTTTCCTTAGGATGAATGTTTGTGAGCGCCTCCTGAAACAACCGTCCAATATCTGAAATCATGTAGGACAAATATTTAGCAATGGTACATTTCTGTTCTGTTAACAGTCAGGTCATTCAGTTTAAAGTAGTCTACCATCTCCACTAGATTTTTTTTCACCAGGATACCAATGGCGACTGCGCATGGATACATGCTTGCGGCGAGCTCTCCAGCTAATCTTCTATTTATTGCCGTTCTCTTGTCTTTTTTGCTTTCACTTTTGGACACATGTGTGGCCAAAAACACTTACAGTAGGGACGAACTTATTCGGTTGGGAGGGCGTCTAAATTTCGATTATTCGGGCACTTTTTATACCGCCCATGATATACCGAGCGAACTTCAAAGAGACCCGGCATCCTTGTGGACAGCTATTCCTCTTAAAAAACGGCGGCGGCGGCCCCGTAAAGAAAGAAAACAGAAACGTGGTTGCCGTGCAGGTAGATGTGTGAAGCGTGTGAAGTCCAAGCAGCAAGATGGACGCGAGGATGTAACTAATTCCACCATTCATTCCTCGCCGGACAACCGACGCTTTGAACTCAGCGCTCACGAGCGGCCACAACGCCGGGAGCTTTTGAAGATCTCGACAAAGACTACAAAGAGTTCAGCTAAGTCAAATGATTCAGCAAAGCTGAAATTTGGTCTGTTAAATATTAGATCGCTTGCTCCAAAAGCTTTACTTGTTGATAACATTATTCGTGATTATAAACTTAACTGTATGGGTCTTTGTGAAACGTGGTTACGCCCGGATGAGCACTTAGCGCTAAATTATGCCTCTCCCCCAGACTACGAGAGTAGTCATATAGCACGCACGCTGAAAAGAGGTGGTGGTGTTGCGCTAATCTCTGAAAAATCGCTCAAATTTAATACACGTACCTCTAATAATTACAAAACGTTTGAGGCTCTTGTGATGCGGTCCCCTCAATTGTCAATTGATGTAATAACTATCTATCGTGCACCTGGGCCATACACAACTTTCTTAGACGAATTTGCTGAACTTTTGTCTGAACTAGTAACCTATGCAGACAAAATTATAATTATGGGAGACTTTAACATTCATATGAACTCCCCACACAGTTCACTTACTATTGCGTTTAGTTCTCTAATTGATGCATTTGGTTTTACTCAACTGGTTGACTTGCCAACCCATAAAAATGGGAACACGCTAGACTTGATTCTGACTCGAGGAGTTTTAACCTCAAACATTATGGTGCTACCGTGTACTACTGTTATCTCTGATCATTATTTAGTGACATTTGAGGTGCTAACTAAATGTAAAGTTAATAAAGCTGAGGGATCTAGCGGACGCAATATAAGCACTGGCACAGTTTCTGAGCTCTTTGAACTCCTTCCTGGAGCAGTTGCGTCCTTTCCTAAATACAATGGCTCGATTGACTCACTCATGAATGAGTTCAATACCACCCTGACTAGTGTGCTGGATTCAATAGCGCCCATAAAACTAAAATCACGTCCTAAAAGACGCACACCTTGGTTTACTGATGAAACTAGAACCCTTAAAAAAGAATGCAGGAAATGGGAGAGAAAATGGCGCGCTACCAAGCTTGAGGTTTTCCATCAAACCTGGTGTGACAGCTTGTTAAAGTATAAAGCGGCCCTTGCCTCTGCAAAATCGGCCTACCTTTCGAAGGTGATTGCGTCTCAAAAGAACAACCCCAAAGCCCTTTTTGACACTGTAGCATCGCTTACAAGGCAACAGCCTATCGCAGACAGTTCGACACACTCTGCTCAGGACTTAATGGTCTTCTTCACTAAGAAGATTCAATGCATACAGGAAGAAATTGCAAAAGATATTGTTAGTACCACACGTATTAAAGGACTGAAATTTACAGATGCACGACAGGGTGGCTGCCCTGGGAAAATGGCCGGTTTTAGTGAACTGTCACTTGATGATCTCAAACAAGTGGTGAATGTGGCCAAACCGACAACTTGCCAGTTCGACCCGCTCCCAGGTTCACTTATTAAAAGTCTTTTTAGCGTCCTTGGGCCTTCAGTTCTAAATATTATAAATACATCACTCTCCTCAGGTGTAGTTCCAGCAGCTTTTAAGTCCGCCGTTATTAAACCCACACTGAAACGACCCAACCTTGATCCAGAAATATTAAGTAATTACAGACCTGTGTCAAACCTACCTTTCCTCTCTAAAGTACTCGAAAGAGTAGTGGCACAGCAGCTGAATGCTTTCATATCGGAGAATAACCTTTTTGAATCCATGCAATCAGGATTCAGGGCTAACCACTCTACTGAGACAGCTCTGATCAAGGTAACAAATGATCTCCTAATGTCAATGGATTCTGGCGCTTCATCACTTTTGCTGCTGCTGGATCTTAGTGCTGCTTTTGACACAGTACGCCACAATATCCTACTAGAACGGTTGGAAAAATGGATTGGTCTCTCAGGAGCTGTCCTCTCGTGGTTCAAATCCTACCTCTCAGATAGGACACACTGTGTTAAATATGGTGAAACGACATCTGAGCCCTTTAATGTTACCTGCGGTGTTCCGCAGGGTTCAGTGCTCGGCCCCCTACTTTTCAACATTTACATGCTTCCGTTAGGTGATATTATTCGCAAGTACAATATCAGCTTCCATTGCTATGCAGACGACACTCAACTATATCTTCCGTTGGAGGAATCTTCCACACTAAACTGTGGAAATTTGGAGGCCTGTCTCACTGAGATAAAAGAGTGGATGTCACTCAACTTCTTGCGTCTTAACTCTGAAAAGACTGAAATGTTAGTCATTGGTCCTTCTAAATGCCGGGACTTATTCTCAAAAACTGCTGTGAACATTGACAAATGTCACATCACACAGAGTGACTCAGTTAAAAATTTAGGTGTCATATTTGACCCTGAACTATCCTTTGAGATGCATGTAAAACAAATTACTAGAACTGCCTTCTTCCATCTTCGCAACATTGCTAAAATCCGTTCAATACTGTCTCAGTCTGATGCGGAAACAATAATTCATGCATTTGTTACCTCCCGTCTCGATTACTGCAATGCACTACTCTCCGGTCTCCCGAAGTCCAGAATCAAGTCTCTTCAGCTAGTACAAAATGCCGCAGCGAGGCTCTTAACCAGGACAAAAAAGTACGATCACATAACACCGATTTTGGCTAACCTGCATTGGCTCCCAGTTAGCCAAAGATGTGACTTCAAAGTTCTCTTAGTATTGTACAAAATCATACATGGACTTGCTCCCTCTTATCTTTCAGATCTGATCTGCCACTATGTCCCGGGCCGAAGCCTACGATCTGAGAGTGCTGGTCTTCTGATGATCCCGAGAGCAAAGAAGTCTTCTGCTGGTTCGAGAGCGTTCTCCATCCGGGCACCGGTGCTGTGGAATGCTCTTCCCCCTGAGATTCGATCTGCAACCTCAGTGGAAATGTTTAAATCTAAACTTAAAACTCACTTCTACTCCATTGCATACGAATAACCTACTCCTCTTGTCGGTTGAAAATAGTTTGTGTAATATAGTGTAACAATCTGTGAAGCCCTTTGAGACTCTTCGTGATTTAGGGCTATACAAATAAAAATGACTTGACTTGACTTGACTTGACTAGTTTACGTCCAAGCTACACATTTTCTATCCGTTTCTCCACTGTGTAATCTATGTAAAATGTCTGAAATTACATTATCCCATGCTTTTTGGTCCTGCTCCTCTCAGACTGGATTCTGGTCCAAAATATTTGACTGGTATGCTAAGGCCTATGACAAACTACGACCAGAAGCGGATGAAGCCATTTTTGACCGTCTTGTCCTACATGGCTATAGACCTCAAAGATCCATTTTGACTGGGTTACCATACATTGCTATAGACCTCAAACATCCATTTTGACTTTGTTGCCATACATGGCTATAGACCTCAAATATTCTTTTTGACTTTGTTGCCATACATGAATATAGACCTCCAATATTCATTTTGACTTGGTTGATAAACACGTTATAGACATCCATTCAAGCTAGTTTGCTTTGTACAGCTATAAACATCAAAGATTTATTTTTACTGGATTGCCATCGAAGGCTATTGACCTCAAATATCAATTTTGACTGGGCTGATAAACACAGCTATGGACATCAAGCTGCATTGCCATTGACAACTAATGACGTCAAAGATTCATTTTAGCTTGGCTGCCTTTGACGGTAATAGCTTTCAAAGAACCACTTTAGCCTAGCTCATATGACAACTTTAAAAGTCAGAGACCTATTTTAGCTAGGCTTCCATTGGAGGCTACAAACGTCAAAGATCCATTTTGACTAGGTTGCTACACAAGGCTATAGATGTCACAGATCCATTTTAGTTAGGCTGCCAGTGACAATAAGAGACATTAAAGATCAATTTTGACTGGGTTGACATACACAACCATAGAGATCAAACATCCATTTTTATTGGTTTGCCCATTGACGGCTGTAGACGTCAAGCATCCATTCAAGCTAGGTTGTCATTGGCGGCTATAAAAAAATAATATATACCATATTTTCCGCACTATAAGGCGCACCTAAAAGCCTTTATTTTTTTCATAAACTGACCATGCGCCTTATAATACAGTGCGCCTTATTTATGGATCAATTTTAAAATTGCAAAGTTTTCCAACTAACTTGCAGCCGCCGACTACATTTTCCCCCGAACGCCAAGTAGTACGCAGTGTATGCTGGGATTTATTTACCGGCGTTTCATTGGCTTACCAATGTGTCAATCATCATTTGAATCGATCACTATTGGCTAAAGTTATTCGGAGGTCAAGGGGCGGATCCTTTTTATCATTTACAGGCTGGCATTGGCTTAAACGGCGAAACAAAGCCTGCAATTGGCTGAAAAAGATGAATGTGTATAGCACGTGGCAGACGGCATAGAGAAAGCATTTTTTTCTATTCTGTATTTGTAAATATTTTATTCTCCTGGATTTACTACCCTCACGGATATACAAGGACATTGGCTGAACACAACGACTTTGGTGGGCTACTCCGGGTTTTATATTGTCCCTGTATCTTGTTTCAGACTGAACTGGATTTTTCTGTGATAAGCGGTGCAGATAAAGGATGGAATGGAGTGTCTATTTTTAAATTAAACTCAATTCCAAGTGTTTATTGTCATATGCACAGTAAAGTTGCGAGCGAAAAAGAAAATAGATACTAAGGAATGGTTGGCATTTCTTAATCCCAAGACTTTAACCTTCCGAATGATGGAACGATGCATTTGAGTGACATCGTACGGACACCGCATCCACACGTGTCTACGACACGTATTTGCGTCTTTGCAAGCTTTCGGAATGTTAAGGGGGTAATAAGTTGGACTGAACTATCTGACTGTTTTGTCGACGTTCCCATTGTAGCGCCTTATAATCCGGTGCGTCTTATGTATGTCAAAAATAGGACCAAAAACTATTTTTTCGGGGTGCGCCCTATAACCCGGTGCGCCTTATAGAGCGGAAGATACGGTACTTTAGCTGGGCTGCCATTGATAGCTAAGGACATCAAACACCCATTTTAGCGTGGCTGCCTTTGACAGCTATAAACGTCAAAGGTCCATTTGAGCTAGGGTGCCATTGAGAGCAATGACTATCAGAGACCTATTTTAGCTAGGCTCTCATTGATGGCTAAAAACATCAAAGATCCATTTTAGCTAGGCTGACATTGACAGTTAGAGACCTCTAGGGCCCTTTTTAGCTAGGCTGCTATTGACTGCTATATACGTCAAAGATCCATTTTGACACGGTTGCCTTACATGGCTATAGACCTCAAAGTGTTATCACATCACCCATGTGTACATGCAACTGTAACGTATAACACTCACACAACCCCCCGACCGAAAAAAACGTTTTTGCAATTAGTAAATGAAAGAATTGTCGATTCCCTTCCTGTATTTTTACCTGCAGTTTGATATTGTGCCTAGGTACAAATTAGGGCACTCTTGATGGGTTTCTTTTGCGTGGAAATCGTGATTTGGATTCTAAACGTCTCCAGGCAAAATGACGAGCCTATGTCTTCACCTTCTGTTGACTGTGGAGTTAATTGACCTACTAGTAATTAGCAGCTCCACAGTTCAGCCATGCAGGTGAATGGCAACTGTCACTGTCACATAGCACGTTAACCCTTGTTAAGAACATTTTTAAAACTGTTGTTGAATAAGCTCAGAAACGAAAGTGTTCATTAAACTGGCTAGAAAGCTACCTACATAAAGGCCCGGTCACACAGCCTTTCACGGGCGTATCGAGGCTGAATCACGGCCAGAAGTTTCTGCCTTGGAAGCAGACGCTGTTGGTCGCTTTGAGATCGCGATACAGCAGTGCTTTACATGCGGTAAGAAATTCACACACGGTTGGCCGCGCGAAAAAGTTTTGCACTGCTCAAAACTTTAGACCACGGGTAACCGCGGGCGGCACACGTGGTACACACGAGGTAAAGACGCGGTACGAACGTGCTAGGACGTGCTACGGCCGCGGCCAAGACGTGGTTACACACGGGTAGGACGTGAAATTTTAGCGGGTAATCGCGGGTGGAGCACGGTCATAGCATGTTTGTTCTGCGCCTGAATCGCGGTGTTATCACGTGCATTAGCGTGTGTACCGCGTGTAAGCACGGTCAAACGCGATGCAGCCGCGGTTACACTCGATGAGGACGCGGAACAGTCTGCCCCTGTTTCGCGGGCATACCACGGGTAAACAGCGGGTTTAGCCAATTTTGCACATTTTCCACCGCGTCTGCTTCACGGGCAGAAATTTCTGGCCGTGATTCAGCCTCGATACGCCCGTGAAAGGCTGTGTGACCGGGCCTTAACAGACAATATTTTACCACGGATAGTTAAAAATCAAATCAGCAATTTGATCTGTTTTGAGATCAATAATTTGGAAATTTTCACAAGATGTATTTATTTTTTGCATATGTTTGGGGTTACAATTAACTTATTATAATAATTGATGAATGTGTCGATTATTTATTAAAACAAAAGATGAATCAGATTCACAAAAATAGAAACATTTTCCTCTTCATTTAAATATTGAAGTTTTGGACAATCGAAAAATAGCGAACAAAATAACAGTATATTAAATAAAGTCATAAAAATCAGGTTCAGATCTGGTTTGCTTGTTGCTGGTGATGGCCTGAATGCTTTTCCACATATCCCTGGTGTTGGTTGTGCTGAGGAAAACGTCCTGGATTTTTTGACTGTGAGATCGCTTTGCTAGTCTGATAGCACGGTTCAGGTTGGCCCTCGCTGATCTCAGTGCCTCCTCATCACCAGATTTAAAGGCAAGGTTCTGTGCCTTTAGCAATTTGCGTATCTCAGCAGTCATCCAGGGCTTCTGATTGGCACGGGTGCAGACGGTTTTGGTGTTGCTGACGTCCTCTGCGCATTTACTGATGTAGGCTGACACAGACATGGCGTACTCATCTTTGTTTATTTTGTTGTTACATGTCCCAATCTGTGCATTCAAAGCAGTCCTGTAGTGCCTCCATTGCGCCCTCAGTCCACACCCTCACCTGCTTCACTGTAGGTTTTTCTCTGATCAGCAGAAGCTTGTATGCAGGAATTAGCATAACAGAAAGGTGGTCTGATGAGCCAAGGTGGGGGCGGGGGGCTGCTCTGTATGCTCCTTTGATATTTGTATAGGCCAAGTCCAATGTGTTCCTACCTCTTGTTGCAAAGTCGACATGCTGGTGGAAATGTAGGAGAACTGTTTTCATGTTGGCCTGGTTAAAGTCCCCAGCAAAAATGAAAACGCCTCCGGTGTAAGCATGCTGCCGTTCACTCACAGTTCGGTAGAGAACGTCCATTGCCTCCTTTGTATTAGCGCTGGGGGGGTACGTACACAGCAGTAATGATAGTAGAGGTAAACTCCCTGGGGAGGTAGAAGGGTCTGCAAATCACCGTCAAAAGTTCAATGTTCCGTGAGCAGTGATTCAAGACTATCCTAGCATATTTACACCAGATTCAGATTCAGATTCAGATCTACTTTATTGTCATTCTAGTACACGTGTATACAGAACGAAATGTCGATGCATCTGACCCCCACAGTTTCCTTGAATGTACAGATATAAATAATGTTATATTGTATTTTGGCTACGTATAGTATTTTACCATAGTGCCGATAGTGCAAGAAGAGTAGCTAACCAGATGTGCAAAATGGGCAGTCAGGTTAACAAGTCAGGTACACAGTAACATTAACACTGTAACAATAACGCTGTAATTACAATAGTGCAGAGAGCAATGTGCAAGGAGTGGCAAGCTATTAAAAAAGAACTGCCAGTAGTGCAAAAAGTCAGATTAGCAGCCGGTTAGATTTAAGTTAACTATATGTTAGATTGACCATTTAACAGTCTAATGGCCAGGGGGACTAGACTATTGCGGAGCCTGGTGGTCCTGCACCGCACCAGTTGTTGTTGGTATAAATGCATAGTCCGCCTCCCCTGTCTTTACCAGTGAGTTCGCTGCTTCTATCAGCACGGAATGCAGTTAGCCCCTCAATGCTAACAGCGTCAGCCGGGATAGATGAGTTTAACCATGTCTCCGTTAGTATTATAGCGCAGCAGTTCGTCATCTCGCTTTTCGACAACCTCACTTCCTCCTCCGGTCACATCGCCTTCTCTTGCCTCGCTGCTCCGTAGGCCGCTGGGTCTTGTTGGCGTAGCACTCCGAGGCTATGTAAACACGTGATTTCTGGATGATCGCATATCCAACAAACACCTGCGATCATATACTAATCTGCGGTTTGAGTTGACTGTGTCCGCCACATGACAAGAGCAGCAAGAGCAGCAAGATCGGTGTAGAATGCAAGTACCTTTACTTCATCAAATTAAGAGGATCTTGTGCATTAAAACATGATCTGGAAGTGCTCTCTGGCAGACCAGGGTTACTACAAGTTTATCGTCGGATCAACAGTACGCCCTGCAACAAACTGTGATCTTAATTTGGCCTTAGCTTGATCAAAATGCTACCACAAGCATGTCTCCTCAACAGCCCACCTGCACAACAACGTTACAATTAAATTAAATGCATTGTAATTTGCATTGAATTAACATGCTTACTGATGCACAACTCAACCGACACAGCAGATCGATGAGGAAATTTGTTGCCAACGCTTTTAATATTTGATTTGCAGCCCTACATATACGTTGTTATAACAATGTGGTTACATTATTCGTTTAGGAGGATTTAAGTAGTGTTATGTTAAAAAGGGGCAGCACGGCGGCGCAGTGGTTAGGTCTTGGGAACCTCCTGTGTGGGTTCAAATCCAGCTACCGGACTTTTTGTGCGGAGTTTGTATGTTCTCCCCGTGCTTGTTTTGGGTTTGTCAAGGGAGCGCTTCTGCATTTTCTTGACAGCCCTTTTTCTGTTTTCTCAATTGTTTAGCTTCCTTAAATGAATTTAACTTAGTATTAATAATCATTAATAATTAATAAAAATGTCAGTTGATAAATCAATGGAAAGGCTCTGGACAGTCTTGTGAAAAAGTATGCCTCAGGACCAGTACAACTTGCTGTGGTTGACAGGATAATGAATTTTTGTGTTTACCAGAAAATCCTGGAGGAGAATGTTGGCCATCAGTTCGCTCTTTGATCATGCAGTAGGACAACGATCCGAATTACACCAGCAAGTCCACCTCTGAATGACTCAAAAAAAGAAAAAAAAGGTTCTAGAGAGGCCAAAGTACAGCTTTAAATCTAATTGAGATGCTGTAGAGTGACCTTAAACTGGTAAGTCATGCTAGAAAACCCTCCAGTATGGGCGATATGAAGCAAAGTAGAGTGGGGCCAAAGTTCCTCCACAAAATGTTCCTCCACAAAAGTTCCTTGTGAAAGACTCATTACCAATTACAGTGGAACCTCGGTTCTCGACCATAATCCGTTCCAGAACCCTGTTCGAAAACCGATTTGGTCGATCACGGAAAATCGTTTTTCCCATTAAAAGTAATGTAAAATCATTTCAATCCGTTCCAACACCCTTAATGTTTAGCAAGAACGTAAACATGAAGCTAACCCAGGCTAATCGTACGTTCGCGTTAGCGTAATCTTCCGTACGAAAGATTACGCTAACATGAACGTGTAAAAATATAAAAAAGGATTATGAATAGGATTTCTTACCTTTGTGGTGGACGGTGGGGAGAGAAAAATCATCAAAAGTTTTTCAACCTCTTCCAAAACTTGCGGCAGTTGCTTGCTTATAGCGCTAACTTCCTTAGCCGCATCACTCGATTTCACAGCCTCCTTATTCTTTACTATCGTACTGATAGTAGATTTAGCCATGCTGTATTCACTAGCAAGATCGGAAATTCGTACACCTCTTTCATATTTAGCTATTATGTCTTTCTTAAAGGCAATAGTTGGACGAACAACTTGTTTTTTTTAACCTGTCCTGTTTTTGGTCGAACACCGATTTGTCCGAACTGAGAGGCGTTCGAAAACCGAGGTTCCACTGTATTGTAAACGTTTGATTTCTGTTATTGTGGCCAAAGACAAGCCAACTTGCCAGATAGGTTTTGTTTGTTTTTGAGCCTTAATAAATGGAATAACATTTCAGAAGTGCATTTTGTATGTCCCTGGAATGCTTCCGTGTGATGTTAAAATGTGTTTGATGATCTGAAACCTTTTTGAGTGATAAATAGGCAAAAAGCCACAAATCAGGAATGGGGCAAAGACTTTTGCACCCCACTGTAGGTCCCTTTGTTTGTATTTGTTTTTTCCTTTAACTGGTTCTGGTTGCAAATGAGTTAACAAGAGGTTGCTTTGAAATTGAGTTTTGACAATTTTCAAAAGTTTTTCAAACCCACAAAATCACTAACCTGCATTTGCAAAGTAAGCCTCCAAAAAAGAAATCAAAATAAGGCGCGAAGATACTCACAACAAAGTTTCTGTGTCTCCATCATCATCATCACCATCCTCTGGCCTTCTTCTTAAGCATACAGCACAAGCCACTTGAAAGTGGAGCCAGCAGGCCTTCAGCCACAAACACAAGTCTGCAGAGTGCGACCGTGAGAGCAGCCACTTTTATCTTGGGGCTGCATTTCAAAAGGCCGAAAATCAAAAGGTCTTGCTGACGGACCCATGGATGAACGAACAAGTGAACAAGACCCCAGTACACGTGGGGTTTTCTGTCATTAGGGAACACGATGCTGCTGACAGACACGATAGAAGACACAGCAAGCCCAATTTCCTGACACTGAAGGCACTAAACAACTAAATGGTTATTTAACAGGCTTTTATACACTATACACTCCATTTAAAGGTTCTTGTTCGTCCCATTTTTTTTATTAGCCACTTACTTTTTTTATTGAAACTTTCACTTATTATTCCGTCTGAAGGAAAAGTGTGAGGATTTCAAAAGTTCTGTGGCAACACCCCTAACAAGAACAAAATTGTTCAGCGGAATAACCCGACAAAAAATTGCACTTTTCATGCGGTGCTAAAATGAAGCCACTGTAGAGGCAAAGAAGATAGATAAATCATTTGAAAACAAACACGAAACAACAAATCCCCCCCAAAAATGTTAACGCATCATTTCCAAAAAGGAATAGGAAGAAGCACATGCTTATTTTATCCTACCCCTTTGACTTCCTAGTTAGTATTAAGTGAAATTGATTGTTTTTTGTGTTTCCTGACTTCAGTATTTTTGGTATTATAAATCACTCAAGATTATAAATCGCAACAGACAAAAAAAGGCATAACCTATTTTTCGGACTATGAATCGCAGTTTTTTTTCCCGAAGTTTGGCCAGGGGTGTGACTTTTGCTCTAGGGGGATTATATGTGAATTTATTAACACATCATTATTTCATTGAGTTTTGAATTAACATTACCTGTACTGTGTATCACTTAACATGTTATATTCACACTAAACCACAAGAGGCGCTATAGGCCTGTGATAATCTCAACTTTGCCCTGGTTGACTATTTTCAAACTGGAAGAAGAAAGCGACTTGTCATACTGAGTTGGAGGAGTTGTTTATCGGTTAAAATTACACAACACAAGATTTGATTGGATCTAGTGGTTTGGAGTGTATCTGATAATTTGGTGGGTATTTTATTTATGCTACAGTTATCACAATAACTCTTGATATGTTACGTTGTTACTGACGTACCATCTTAGAGTGCAGGGCCGGAGTGGGCCCCTTTTTTCAGCCTGTGAGTAGTCTACCCAAAGCCACTTAGCTCTGGAGGAGGAATTTGAATGAACGGAACAGCAGCGAGCTCTTATGATGAATTTATTTGGGAAGAAATTCAGGTATATATTGAAACGTAAACAAAAAACCTTTTACCATTTTAATTCAAACGAAAATTATGTAAAGATTCTGATATAGACAAAAACCTATTTACCTATGTAAAGTAAAATGAAAATTGCCTTTGCCTTCCCAATAGATTTTTAGGCTTTACACTAAACTCTTATGAAGTAGCTTCACTCCAAACACTTTAAGTAGGCTACTTGTTGTGTTCTTATCAACAAAATAGGCAGGACAACGGTGTGCAGTTTACGTGACTTTACTGGGTGCTTGAATTTTTAATGGATACTGGAGTCAATGATCGACCTATACATTGTATCACAAGGCGCTGTGCGCAGTTCACAACTAGAATGTTATTACACAGAAAGTAGTTCCTTTTTAACATCTCATCTCATTAACTGCACCGCTTATCCTCAGTAGGCTCGCGGGGGTGCTGGAGCCCGTCCCAGCAATCATCAGGCAGTGGGCAGGGGACGCCCTGAACTGGTTGCCAGCCAATCACATGGCACACAGGGACACATTCCGAAAGCATGCATTTCAGGTGAATTGCCCTGTACAAATTGTCCCTAGGTGTGAATGAGCAAGTGAGTTGTCTGTCCCCGTGTGCCCTGCGATTGACTGGCAACCCGTTCAGGGTGTCCCCTGCCCACTGCCAGATGATTGCAGGGATGGGTTCCAGCACCCCCGCGACCGTACTGAGGATAAGCGGTGTGGCTAATGAGATGAGATGAGAATAATAAGTTTAAAATTTGGAGCTGGTTCTAATACGTTGATTGGATTTTATTTTGAAATCCAAATTGCTGAGCTTGACAATTTCTTTTTTTTTTTTTAATTTGTTAGCCACATAAATTGTTGATATTGAGACAATGTAATTATCCTAAAATTGTAGCACAAGGGGGCCGGACTAGTAATGGTACAGAAAGAGTGCCCTGGCTGGATGACCCCTGGTTAAGTGATGATGCAGGGATGTACGATTTCCAGTGTCTGAAATAACGTCAGCGTGCATCTTTTACGCCGGGCATACAACGTACAAAACGTGTCCACCCGGGTGGCCGACACCTTTTTTTCATTTTACAACTTTTGACAACTTTTTTTTATCTTACAAATCTATATAGCAGAGTCTGAAACTCATGACAAAAAGTTACCGAACACCAGGGCAGACAACTCTGAAAAGTTCCCTGCCCAGCCATAAAGTTACCTGCCCCATTTTTCACAACTTGAAACACAATAAGACGACTAATCGCAAAAAAAAAGCAAAAAAACTACATTGTTGCAATGTATTAAGGATTGATATTAAGAATATATATAACAGAACAACACTTTACATTTAAGTTTATTATAAATATACTAATAACATTCATTGCATGTACCGTAAATTCCGGACTAAAGAGCGCACTTGATTATAAGCCGCACCCACCACATTTTAAGAGGAATACCGATTTTGTACTTACACGAGCAGCACCTGTATATAAGCCGCATGCGCCCACATTGAAAAATGTAACACAAACACAAAATTAACCCAAACCCTACATTAAGTCCCGCGATTAAAACTGAATGTCCTTCATTAAAATACACAGTCCAAAAATCACAGCCGGCAAAATGAACGGAATATGGTATTGGTACTTAAGGTTTGATGCAGACCTGCAGAGTCCGGGTCCCGTTGAAAGTAATCCAAGGAAAAAAGCGTATATTTCCAAAGGTAAGGGTGGGAAAAATATATATCCACTATTGTCCGCCGTGTCCACAAACACTCACCTTTACCGGTCCACACTTCCCGTCACCCCGCGTTTGTTAAGCTCCTTCTTTTCAATTCGCCCGTGCAAAACATATCAGAATAAGTGCTCAAAATAAATATAAATAAATATATTACAAAAATATACAGTTGCAAAGACATATTATACATGGTTACACATATTTACAAAGAAAGACGGTACACTGAGAGAGTTTTCAAAGCTTTAATAATAATAATATAACTTTCATCCCAAACGGTGCCTGTGACAGGGCAGTTAATGGTAGCAACACGCTAGGAACACGCTCGCAACACAGTAAACAGGTCCGTTAGAAAAACATACCGTATTTGTAAAAATCACGGTAAACCGTCCTCATCTTCCTCCTTAGAACTGAAGCCATCAAAGTCGTCTTTCTCAGTGTCGGAAAGAAACTTTGTCATATAGACGTCGTCCCAAGCTCCCGCAGCCTCCCTTGCGCTGTCATTGTCGCTTGAACTCTCATCCACTCCTGATTCTGTGCCCTCATCTCCGTCACGCAGCAGACCGGCTTTTCGGAACCCGTTGGTGATGGTGGATTTTTTTGATGTGCCTTTCTTTTTGCATTTTGCTTGATGACAGTATGTTTACGCTAATTTAATTAATGCACAAGCCAAGAATTTGCAGTCTTCCTCGGCGCATATATTGCACCGGTCTAAATCTTACCTTCTGTACTCGAGCGCCACTGGTGGCCGTTAGAAAAATTATATAAATTGGCCGCATCACTGAATAAGCCGCTGGTTTGAAAATTTGAGAAAAAAGTAGCGGCTTATAGTCCGGAATTAACAATATATGACATCACTGTTTTCCATATTTTTTTGGTTTGAACAAATTTATTGACACTAAAAACAGAAAACAATCATGACAATCTCAACAGCAATTAAGCACATTCACAATATTATATTCCAATATTACGTTTTTAACAGCAAACACAAAGTGAGGTTTGAACAAACCTTCTCGAAAATCAAACATATTCACAATTTCATTATATAACATCTTTGTTAGTGTCAATAGATCCGTCCAGGCCAAAGTCGATTGTCCTCGGTCTGAACAGCCATCAAGCATATTCACAATTTTTTTATATTTGACAATATGACGTGACGATATGACGTTTTAACATTTTTTCCTGACATTTCCAACATCAATTAAACAATTTCAGAGTTATTTTCTTTTAACAGTAGTTAACCAGCGTGTAAAAGGCAATACTATTGTGCAAGGGCATAGCTCTGCCATCCCACCCTCCCAAGCAGCATTCTTCCAGTCCTCTGTGTGGGTCCTTTCCCTTCTGCGTGGGTCCTCTCCCTTCTGGGTTCCACAACCCAGGCCGTTGCTGCCGGGACTCCCACAGCGTAGCTCCGGCTCCCCCCTCCGGGTGGGTACAGACGAGTCTTCTTTATGGCTGCGTCCTAGGCCCGCCGCTCGCAGATTGTATGGTATCTGCAGCCATTTGGAGCACAGCCACGGGGGGGATCTGCCTGCACCTCCATACCAGCAGGTTTCTGGAGGTCCAGATGGCGTCCTTGATGGCGGCGAGAGTGAGCCAGTCCCTGGCAAAGTCGTTCTGATGCCTCCTCGACCGACTCACCCCGTAAAGCACGTACTGTGCATCAGGGACCTCTCCTGCTGGCAAGTCCGGGAACTTTCCTAGTTGTTCGGCCATTGTCCACAAGACTTTGGCAGCGCTGCACTCACAAAAAAGGTGCCTCACCGACTCCTGGGCGCCACAGCCAGGTCGAGGGCACGTCGAAGTCGCTGACATTCCTCGGTGGTGCATTACAGCTCTGACTGGGAGAACTTCATGAGCCACCATCCATGACAAGTCTCGTAGTCTGTTTGGGAGGGCAGGATGATTGACGTTGCTCCAAACCGTTGTGGATTCGCCAAACGCAAGCCCCCGCACAGGGCTTACTGTAGCTCGCTCTTGCACAATAGCAATAAGGGCCCTGTGGTTTTGTAAAGTGTGACATTCTTGTGTTTCCAAATCAAACTTCTTCAAAAAAGCCCGAATAAAGAGATGTGTTGGTGGCAAGTTAAACGAAACTAGAATCAAACGATTGTCTGGTACAAGCTTTAGCTTCCACAAATATGAGCCCATCCAAAAACGGGTCATTGCTTGACTTTTCGGGTTGTTGGGTGGGCCCACAGCGTTTTGGAAGTGGAGGGAGACATATTTGCTTCCCAGAAAAAGCTGGAAGTCAGGCACTCCTTTCCCCCCTTTTTCCTTTTTCTTTTTCATTGTATCTCTTTTTATCCTTTCCCACTTTGAGCCCCAGACAAAGCGAAAGATGGCTCGGTCCATTTGTAACAGCACGTTTCTTTTAGGCATAAAAATTAAACTGATTGACAAAAGCATTGGGAGGATGATCGCTTTGATGATTAGGACCTTCCCCTCTATTGTCAGTTTTCTTAGTGACCAAAAAACAAGTTTTTGTTTAACTTTCCTTGTCACGTCATCCCAGTTGGTCTCGCCTCCTCCATCCGCATTGAATTTTATCCCTAGGATTTTCTGGTCTGTCTTTAACACCGTCAGCGGGAGTCCTGCCTTTTCTGTCTCTTTCCACATTCCATAAAACTTCACTTGTGATTTTTCTCTATTTAGCCTTGACCCAGACGCCCTCCCAAACAGGTCAGTCAAGTCAAGGGCTCTTTCAACAGATGCGCGGTCAGTACACAAAATATTAAAATCATCCATGTACAAAACACACTTGGTAATTTGTCCCCCACTTCCTGGGATATTGATGCCTTCGACAAATCTATCTTTTCTTAACATTTGTGCCAAAGGTTCAATGCAAAGAACATAGAGAAGGGGAGACATAGGGCAACCTTGACGTACACCGCAGTTGATCTCGATTGCTTCCGATAAATTCCCGTTAATCATGAATTTGCTGTAGATGTCTCGGTATAGCAGTCCTACCCAATTGATGTATTTTTGGGGAAAAACACATTTTTGCAATACCCTGAAGAGGTATTGGTGCGAGACTCGATCAAAGGCTTTTTCAAAGTCTAGGTTTAGGACCGCTAGTCGCATGTTTCTGTCTCTTGCATAACAAATGGTGTCACGGATCAGCACGAGACTGTCGCTGATCTTCCTTCCCACAATGGCACAGGTTTGGTCTGGATCAACCAAGTCTCCCAAGACAACAGACATTCGTGTTGCTAGAAGCTTGCTGAAAATTTTACAGTCCACGTTTAAAAGCGTTATGGGTCGCCAGTTTTTTAAGTCAATTTTGTCTCCTTTTTTGTGCAATAGAGTAACTATCCCGATTCTGAAACTGTCTGGCATATGGTCTCGACTGGAAAATTCGTTAAAAACAGTTAACAGATCTGGTGCTAAAATATCCCAAAAAGTCCGGTAAAATTCGAGGTTGAGTCCGTCCTCCCCGGGTGATTTGCCTTTTTTCATAGTCTTTATGCAATCATTCAGTTGGTCTTGGGTAAAGTCCGATGTTAAAAAGGGGTCTTGACGCACTGATCTTGAAATATGATCTAATACATGCCCCATTTCATTCTCATATGTTTCTTTCTTTTCAAATAATTTTTTGTAGTAGTCTTCGACCAATCTGGTTATTTCACTACTTTCCTTTGTTATTTGCCCGTTTTCGTTTTGAAGTTTAAAAATCCCCTCATTTTTGCCCATATTTTTTTTTAAAAAGTAGCGTGTACATTTTTCCCCTTCTTCTATTTCTCTTTCTCTGCTTTTTATTATGATGCCTTTGCTCTTTATTTCCGCCAAAGCGTTTAGTTCTTGTTTGGTCTCTTTGATTTCATCATTAAAGTCCATCCCCTTTTCTGTTAGGATGAAATAGCGTTGGAGTCTTCTTTGTAGTCCCGACATGCGTTTCATCTCTTTGAGTTTCTTGTTTTTCCCTGCATTTTTAAAAAAGGTCTGTGTTCGTTTCTTTGTCATTTCCCACCATTGTGCTCGTGAATCATACGAGTCTTGAAGGGTCTGCCAGTCTTTGTACAGCTCCCTGTATTGTGCGGCTAGAGCCTCATCCTCCAGCAGGGAGCAGTTTAACTTCCACAAACCCTTCCCAACAGTCATACCTGAAGGAAATGAGAAAGAGCAGGACAGTAGCAAGTGATCCGAAAAAAAAACTGGAATTAATCTTGCATCACTCTGTGCTAAACCCCTCGTAAATATGTAGTCTATTCGAGAGGCTCTGGCATTGTCACTACTGAACCAGGTGAAGCCCTCCTCTCCTGGATGTATGGATTTGAAACAGTCCACCAGTTTAAATGTCCGGCACATGTCTTGTAATAAAGTTGATGTTTTATCTACTTTAAACTCCTCATCATTCCTCTTTCTATCCTTCCTACTTAAGATGCAATTAAAATCTCCTCCCACGATTAGTGGTTGATGGCCTAGCATATGCGACTGGATGTCCTCTAAAAGTTCGTACCTGAGTTGTCTGTCGGCATGGCCGTATATGTTAATGAGGTTAAAATCATTCCCTATATAAGAAAGTCTTGCTAAGATTGCGCGTCCGTCTCTCATCACAGTACTCCCCTTTATGATGAGTTGAGGGTTGTTTATTAAAATGGCTACCCCATCGTTACGGTTTTCATTCGAGCCACTCCATAATGACGGATATGGCCAAATCTCTTCCCACTGTTTATAATTTTTTAGAAAGGGGATGCAGCATTCCTGTAGTAAAAACACATCCGTTCTGATAGTTTTTAAGAACGATAAAACACTGTGAGCCTTAACCTTTGATCTCACACTTCTCACATTGATAGTAGAGAATGTAATGTTCATAATTGTTGTAAAAGTATTTAAACTAGTTAGACAAAACTGGGGGATCTGAGTCCATTCTTTGGTGATCATCGAGATCATCGAGAGTGTCACCTGTGTCAGACACATCACTTAAGAGTAGTACCTCATTTTGAGACTCACCGGGGAAAACTCTGGGACCCTCTGACTCTCTGTCTGTGGTTCCAGGTCTTCCCCTTTTTTCTGGGTTAGGGGGTGAGCCAGAGGACCTATCAAGGGGTCTCTTACTTCCTTGCCCACTAAGGGTCAGGTTTTTTCCCTCCCCGACTTCCTCCGTCTCAACTTCATACAGTTCCCTTGTGGGCTTATTCACCGGCAATCGGCTTTCTTCTAAATCTCTTATCTTTGTTTCTGGTTTTTTCACCACTCCCAATTTTGTCTTACTTTTACTCCTCTTTCCAGTGCCCGTATGGGTTTTTGGAGAGTCATTCGCCTTTTCGATTTGTTTGTCTTCTCCAAATCCCGGCAATGGCGTAGCAAACAAATTTGCTAATTTGAACTCTCTTCCAGGCCCTTCCTGATTAATATGTGTTTTCGGAGTGGCAGTTGCTTTTTCTATTCGTTTGTCATGTCCAAATTCAGGTATTTTATGAGAAATCGAATTAGAATTTCCAGGTTCTTCCTGTTTCAATTTTGATTCTCTGGTCTCTGCTCCAGGGGTTTTGGTAGGTACATCTGTTTTTTCAATTTGTTTGTCTTGTCCAATTTCTTTGTGCATTTCTTGATCAATTTCATTGGGTATTTCCATAACTTTATTCATTTCCTGTTCATCTTCATTGGGTATTTCTATAACTTCATTAATTTCTTGTTCATTTTCATTTTGTATTCCCATGACTTTATTAATTTCATTGTCTTTGTTATCTTTATTCACTTCATTGTCTTTGTGACATTTATTCATTTCATTATCTATGTTGTCTGACATCATTTCATTGTCTTTGTTGTCTTTGTTAACTGCCTTCCTAGCTTTCAATTTGTTAGCAAACGAATTCGGGCAGTTTCTAAAGAGGTGATTCGTTTCTCCACAGAGATTGCATTTTCTGCTATTGCTACATTCCTCAAAGGAATGTCCAATTGTTCTGCACTTTCCACAAAAAATTCGATCACATACCTCAGCCAGATGCCCATGCTCACCACATTTGCGACAGAGTTTCGGTTGCCCTTGATAGTGGATAAAGCCACGGTTTTCCCCCAGGAATATAGTCGACGGAATTTGTTTCAGTCCCTGAAAGCCCTGAGGATCTTGCCGTAGTTGGACTGGTACCCTCCAGGCACCATTCCAATAGCCTTTCTCACACCTCACCTTCATAGCCTGGCCTTTTACTGAGCAGTATCTACTCAACCAATAACAGACGTCATCAGCACTGATCATTTCACTAAACATTCTAACAACGACAATCTTGTTAGTATTATCAGTCAGCTTCTCCACTGTAAATCCTGAAAACTGGGACCTCACTCCCTCAAAGCGATTCCAAAACTCTTGATAAAGAGCTGCCGTTTCAAAACTCACATCAAAGCCTTTGCCAGAAGTCATTTTTATGACAGCATGTACCTCCTCCTTTTTAAACTTCAGAATCTTTTCAACAAACTTGTTAATAAAATCCGTCCTTGACATTCCCTCCGAAATTGCCACAACATCTTTGAGCAAGAATCTCACGCAGTTACGTCTCCGCCCGCCGGTATAATGCCCGGCCATGGCAGGACTCGGCTGCTTTACTTCTAACTATGTTAAAATGGTTAGAATTGTAAAATTAATAATTAACAATACTCTTAAAACCGACGCCAATGACAGTATAAACGCATAGAACGAGCAGTGCTAACCTGATGCGTCCACCATCAACCGACCGGATCAATACGCCATCAGCATGTACTCATCTTCATTCATGCAATGTTTGCGTTCCGTCGTCTGGTACAAGCCACGTGAACTCCTCATTCCACAATGCTTTTAATGTACGTTTACGTTTTTAGCGTTATAAATTTTGTTAGCTTCTTTCCAATCTTTCTTCTAGGGCTGAGGTTTTGGCTCGATTCTTAACCACTTATCGATTATTCTTATGTTCTCTGTGCATCTACTTTGGAAAATGATATGCAAAAGCACGACCTTATAACGCTCAGGAGAGTCTGGAAGCACAAAGTTATTCGATGCAGGCTTCTGATTGGCTGCCAGAATATGCAAAGTTCCAAACCAAACGAAGATTTTGTATTCAGAATAAAGTAAACGTTTGATTTGAAAAAAAATGAAAAAATAAAAAAATACAAACTAAATATTTTTTTCTTTTCTGTCTTGAAAATGTTGTCGGCGACCCGGGCAGAGACGTTTAGTTGGACGCCCGACGTAGAAGATGCACGCCCCGGGGGTCCGGGCAGACGTTGTTTTGGACACTGCACATAGTTACAAGCTAAGTAGTGGGACACTTGTGTACAGTCGTGTAAAAAACAACATAATTGCCCGTGTTTGCTTAGCACGCTCTACTGGGCCGTAGCTGTTCTGAATGTTTGCTTTCTGGTTGAGAATGTAAAGCTTGCATCAAGAGGGTTTCCAGTGCAGACAAATGTGAACACAGCAAGGCGACATCACGTGCAACCACATCGGCAAATTTTGCACTAAAAGATGCCACTCACACCGATTACTCAGCGTGGATACATTAAAAAAAGAGCAAAATCCAATTTGTTAAACTCAAACTGCCTGGTCAAAACAATTGCCCCAAGCTTGGTTTCCAGAAGTTGGGTTTTAAATTACACTTCAAAGAAGGGGATGCTAACCCATGGCTCGCAAATCAGATATGGCTCTATTCATTAGTAAGTCCTTGAAGATTTCTCCTAGAGCAGGGGTGTCAAAGTCAAATGGACGGAGGGCCAAATAAAACATTTGGCTACAAGCCGAGGGCCGGACTGTCCAATCTTTACTGAAACCAAGATTTAACCTACTGAAAACATAACAAATATATTACAATATGATTGGATAAATAAAGCAATATTTTCTTAAGACTCTGTCAGTCATTTTTAATTTCAGCAGGCACAAAATACAAATGTCCTTTATATAAAAAACTCATAACATATCTCATAACAACAACTCATAACAAATTTCTATCATTCAATCATCTGAAATTATTAAAAAGAAATATTGCCTCGAAATACAATAAAATAAAGTGCAAAAAATCTCTTGTTACTTAAAACCAATAGCAATCAACACACTGGACCTCATCTGTCCTGCTCAAATGTACATTGACTTTCCTTTCTGTGCTTTCTCTGGGTTAGTGTGAAAAAAGGAATTACTGATTAACAAATAATAACAATCAAAAGTCATTTTTTCTGCTAAATAGGAGACAATTTTATCAAAAGACTGTTGTCCACATCAAGATCTATTTTCCATTAAAAGCCGAAAACAAGAAACACTCCCAGGAACGGAGTCGGCAAACAAAAACAACATAGTGAACATAGACAATAAAGCTTTAAAATTCCCGAGGGGAACAACCAAAAACAAGACCTTCTTTATGTGCATATTTAACTTTTAAACTTGAACGGAGTAAAAAATTCAAATGTGTAATTGCACAGGAAACATTACTGTATTATTACTGTATTTACATACATTTATATACATTACTGTATTACTACAACACTACATTACTTGTTTGAGGCTGACGCAGATACTTAGCAGTGCTTCATCTTTTGCACAAGTTCATCAATGTTCGGGGTCAGGCTCTGAGCTGAGAACATCCTCAGAACTGAGTGAAGGTGTTCAGCAGTAAGTTGACTTCTGTGTGATGTTTTGTTCAGTTTCATTAAGGAAAACAGTTGTTCACACAGGTATGTGCTGCCAAACATAGACAATGTTTGAGCAGCCTGGGTGCGCAGCTGGGGCATTGTGTCGGGGAGGAAGCGCGCAAACTCCGCAGCACCCACTGCTGCGTATTTTGCCTTCAGCGCATCATCGCATTGTGGCTCAATCAACTCCATTTGGAGGTTTGGCGGTGAGCTTTCCACATCAACGTCAAATGGATTGCTGAGCAGTGCAAACCTGCTTTTTTGTGCTTCAAAGTCGGCAAATCGGTGTCGAAAGTCAGCAGCGAGTATAATAATTTTATCAGCAAACTCTGCGCTCGGGAAAACACTGGCAGATAGCTCATCTTTCATGGTCTGACAGCTAGGAAAGTGACTCAAGTTTTCTTTCTGCATTTGTGCCTCCCACAGAGTCAGTTTGGCTTGAAATGCTTTCACTGTAGTGTACATTTCAGAGTTGACACGAGCCCGATCCTGCAGCTGCAGGTTCATTGCGTTCAGGTGACTCGTAATGTCACACAGAAAAGCCATTTCACACAAAAACCTTTTGTCTCGGAGTTGTGTTGTGTCTTTCCCTTTGCTGTCCAAGAACAAACAAATCTCCTCACGAAGCTCGAAACACCTGCGCAGCACCTTTCCCTGGCTTAGCCGCCGGACCTCAGTGTGATAGGGCAAATCACCATGCTCCGTTTCTAACTCGCACAGAAATGACTTAAACTGGTAGTGATTTAACCCTTTGGCTCTGATAAAGTTAACTGTGCATGTGATGGTGCTCATTACATCTTTCATTTTCAAGGCTTTACCACACAAGGACTCTTGGTGTATGATACAGTGATAAGCTGTCAGCTCACGTGTGACGTTTTCCTTCTGCATCTTCTTCCGTATCTTTGCCACCAGTCCACTCCTTTGTCCACACATCGCAGGTGCTCCGTCTGTTGTCAGACTCACGAGTTTTTCCCAAGACAGCTCCATCTCGTTTACACATCTTGAGACCTCTTCATACAAATCATGTCCAGTAGTTGTGCCGTGCATAGGACGTAGCGCTAACAACTCCTCTGTCACGTTGAGGCTGGAGTCCACTCCGCGGATGAAAACTGACATCTGGGCAATGTCAGAAATGTCTGTGCTCTCGTCCACAGCCAGGGAATATGCGCTGAAATCTTTCCCCTTTGTTACAAGCTGCTCTTCTAGATTGTTAGGTCTACGCGATCAGCAATGGTATTTCTGCTCAGGCTGATGTTTGAAAAAAGTTGTCTTTTGCCTGGGCAAAGTTCCTCACAGACTTTAAGCATACAGTTTTTGATGAAATCCCCCTAAATGTCTTCCATTTACGAATAATGGAGCTCACTGTGCTCATTGGGACCTTCAAAGCAGCAGAAATCTTTCTGTATCCTTCCCCAGATTTGTGCCTCAAAACAATCCTGTCTCGCAGGTCTACAGACAGTTCTTTTGACTTCATGCTTGGTGTTTGTGCTATGACATGCACACTCAACTGTGGGACCTTATATAGACAGGTGTGTGCCTTTCCAAATCATGTCCAATCAACTGAATTTACTGCAGGTGGACTCCAATTAAGCTGTAGAAAGATCTCAAGGATGATCAGTGGAAAAAAGATGCACCTGAGCTCAATTTTGAGCTTCATGGCAAAGGCTGTGAAAACTTATGTAAATGTGATTTCTTAGTTTTCTATTTTTAATAAATTCGAAAAAAGTAAAAAAAAAAACTTTTTCACATTGTCATAATGGAGTATTTTGTGTACAATTTTGAGATTTTCAGCAGGACAACGACCCAAAGCACACAGCCAAGATCTCAAAAGATTGGCTTCAGAACCACTCCGTGAATGTCCTGGAGTGGCCCAGCCAGAGTCCAGACTTGAATCCGATCGAACATTTCTGGAGAGATCTGAAAATGGCTGTGCACAAACGTCTCCCATCCAACCTGATTGAGCTTGAGACTTATTGCAAAGAAGAATGGGCAAAACTGCCTAAAGATAGGTGTGCTAAACTTGTGGGATCATATTCAAAAAGACTTGAGGCTGTATTTGCTGCCAAAGGTGGTTCAAAAAAGTATTAAGCAAAGTCTGTGAATACTTAAGTAAATGTGATTTCTTAGTTTTCTATTTTTAATAAATTCAAAAAAGTAAAAAAAAAAAACTTTTTCACATTGTCATATTGGAGTATTTTGTGAAGAATTTTGAGATAAGAGATTAAATTAATACAATTTGGAATGAGGCTGTAACATAACAAAATGTGGAAAAAGTGAAGCGCTGTGAATACTTTCCGGATGCACTGTACTTGCAGTGGTTTGATTATAAAGAAACTACTAACTGTAACTAATTAGTGTTTTTCTGTAACCCACCTAACACAAATGAAGAATATAGATAGATAGATAGATAGATAGATAGATAGATAGATAGAGAGAGAGAGAGAGAGAGAGAGAGAGAGAGAGAGAGAGAGAGAGAGAGAGAGAGAGAGAGAGAGAGAGAGAGAGAGAGAGAGAGAGAGAGAGAGAGAGATAGATAGATAGATAGATAGATAGATAGATAGATAGATAGATAGATAGATAGATGTGGGGTAGGGGTTTAATGTGGGCCTTTACTCCCGTGGTTGGAGTTAAAGAGCCTCATGGCATGAGGATGAAATTATCTCCTCAGTCTGTGACAGCAGTCTGTCGCTGAAGCTGCTCTTCTGTTTGGAGATGATGCTGTGTAGTGGATGTAAGGAATTGTCCATGATTGACCGCAGCTTGTTCAGTGACCATCTCTCAGCTAAAGGGCGGCAGTAGCTCAGGAGGTAGGGCACTCGTCTTGGGATCAAGAGATCGCAGTCCGAATCTCGGCTCCTCTGTGTTATGTTGAAGTGTCCGTGGGTAAGACACTGAACCCCTAATGCCCCAAATAAGCAGGTTTGCGCCTTACATGGCTGCTCGGCCGCTATTTGTAAATGTGAAGCACATTGTAAGGCGCTTTGGGAAGTCTTCATTGACTTGAAAAGCGCTATATAAAAGCTGATCATTTCATTTCATAAAGTGGTCAGGCTGTCCAGCTCTGTGCCCACAACAGAGTCCGCCTTCCTCACCAGTTTATTAAGACGAGAGGCATCTTTCTTCTTAGCGCTGCCTCCCCAACACACTGCCGCATAGAAGAGGGCGCTTGCCACAACAGTCTCATCGAACATTTGCAGGAGCTGTTTGCATATGTTGAAGGATGCCAGCCTTTTGAGGAAGTACAGTCGACTTTGTCCTTTCCTGCACAGAGCTTCTGTGTTGGCAGTCCAGTCCAGTTTATTGTCCAGCTGCACACCCAGGTATTTGTAGGTCTGGACAAACTCTACACATTCTCCTTTGATAGTTACAGTTTTCGGGTGAGGTCTAGTCCTCCTGAAGTCCTCTAATTTCCCTACGGGGATGAATAAAGTATCTATCTATCTATCTATCTATCTATCTATCTATCTATCTATCTATCTATCTATCTATCTATCTATCTATCTATCTATCTATCTATCTATCTATCTATCTATCTATCTATCTATCTATCTATCTATCTATCTATCTATCTATCTATCTATCTATCTATCTATCTATCTATCTATCTATCTATCTATCTATCTAACATCTCCCTGGTCTTGGTGGTGTTCAGGTGCAGGTGGTTAGTGTCGCTCCATTGGACAAAGTCCTAGATCAATTTCCTGTACTTCCCTCCAAATCCACTTGTTTTTAATCCATGCATCCTTGTGTACAATCAACCTGTTTTCTGGAACTGTTGTGAAGTTGAGTTCAGTCAACCCTGTTGGCATCATTACTGTTTGGTTCCTGGGATTGATAAAAATGAGTTGATTTTGAGTCAATTCATATTCATTTGTGACACACTTAATCACGAACAGTCTCAAAAGGCTGCACAGACCACCTACACAACACCCCCTGTTCTGAAACCTACATGAGGGCAAGGTAAAAAAGTCAAGACCTCAGAATGAAATTACACTATTCTATGAATTTTAAATTGACTTCAATAAAAGTCTTGTGATTCTAAAATTCCAGTTCAAACATCTAAAATGTTTTTCACTTTGAAAGTTGACATGTGATTCATACAAGCAGACACGTAGATGTTGTAAATTTAGAACGATTTTGTATATTCTAATTTGTTTTCAGCCAGCAGAATGACATTGTGAAGGATAGTGCCAGATTGCAACAAAGACATGAAGTCGTCTTTTTGTGTTAGCGGTGGTTGATGCAGTTACTCATTGTATTTGTTTGTCATTGATACTTGAGGAATAAAGGAAAATGACTTTGATTATACAGAAATGAAACCCCGAAACTTTTAAGAGTATAAGTTCTCCTACTGTTCACTTTGGATGTATAAATTGTGGACTTGGTTTGTGGGTGTAAAAATTGAAGTATTGTGGGTATGTACTGTAACTTAATGCTTAATTGATTCACCTTGGTCATCCTGGAAGGGGAATTACCCCTTGTGAAGCCCTTTCTCAAGGTTTCTCTTTTCCTCACGCTGAGGTTTTGAGTTTTTCCTTGCCTGCATGTTGGTTTAAGATCAGGCGATGGTGTGATTGTAATCCCGTGCAGTCCTTTGAGACATTTTTTGTGATTAAGGGCTATACACATAAATGTGACTTGACTTGACGTATGTAATACATTTTGAAGTACAGTTAAACTTTCTGTTACCTCACATTAAAAAAATAAAAATCAAACATGAAATCATAATTCGCACGCACCAGCCAACTCCTCCGTGTTCAAACTGTAAACCTTCAAAGCTTCAAAACAACACAGATGATGATGGTGATAACTTCCCCTTCATCTTTCTCCCAATCTTTGCACAGCAGGTCCTCCATTTTCCTTTGTGTTGCCAAGGCAACCTGGCCCCTACCATTAAGCGTTCTATCCTGTGTATTTTTCTTCCAAGCTCTCATAGTAATTCCCATGACAGTAAAATTTACACCTCGTCCAATCCAGCTGCTGGTTGGAGACCCTTTGATTTTCTTAACTCCCAGCTCCTCGCAGTGTACTCATTGTGCTTTTCATCTCCGGCCCTCCGCCACCCTATCTAAAAAATGCCACCCATTTATATTACATAAATAACTGTGACAGCAAATACTAGTCTAAGACAAAGAAGACGACTGACGATGTGAGGGAGGGCATACAAAATCTTGGAGCCAAAAGTTTGGAGCAGCAGGTGATTGGAGATAAGCAGGGAGATCAATTTTAAAACACCAGGACAGTCATAAATTACATAGACATCTGCTTGCATCATGCAGGATTTTTGAGTGGATTGAATGGAGTTCTCAAACATTAAACTCTACACAACACCCTGGGAAGTTGAGAAGAAAAATGTCCTTGGTGTTAATTTTCCAGCTAAAACTGAGGATAGCTTAGGGAAGAGTTAGCACATACACGTCTGAATTATTTGCTGTTGTTCCTGCCACAGTCCAAAAACATCCATGTGAGGTTCTTTATGACCTGAAATTGTTGTCAAGGTAGGGAGTCACGAACCATATATGTAAGCTGATTAAGGCAGCACGGCGGCGCAGTGGTTAGCGTGTGTGTGGAACAGTTTTGAGGTCATGAGATCGAACCTGCTGTGTGGAGTTTGTATGTTCTCCCCGTGCTTGCGTGGGTTTCCTCCGGGCACTCCGGTTTCCTCCCACATTCCAAAAACATGCATGTCAGGTTAATTGGCTGGTGCAAATTGTCCCTAGTTGTAAATGAGCGAGCAAATTGTCTGTCCTTGTATGCCCTGCGACTGGCTGGCAACCAGTTAAGGGTGTCCCCTGCCCACTGCCCGGAGATAGCTGGGATGGGCTCCAGCACCCCCGCGACCCTACTGAGGATAAGCGGTGCAGATAATGGATGGATGGATTTAAGCTGATTAAACAATATATGTTCACTTTTGAGACACGTTATGGTGAAAACCCACAGAACAAACTGTAAACGCCCAAAATCATTAACGCCAGCAAAGCACCCAGGGCAATTTGATCAGGTTAGAGGTAGAGATGGGCCAAGGGAAGAACACAGCGCAAGCACTTAGTTCTTGTCGGTATGTCGGTATCCCTCTGTTTTGCAGTACAGTCATACCTCTACTTACAAACATCTCTATACACGGATTTTCTGGTTACGAGCAAACTGAGCGTAAAACAAATGCCTCGAGGTACGAAAGTTTTTTCAGGATTCAAATAAACTGGCCAGTACCGCGCGTGCTGCTTTTCCGCGCTCCACAGTACTGTAACTGGCAACCCAATTTGTATATGTGAGCGCCGGCATGCTCTTGTGTTTAACAGCTTATTTTTTTATTCTTATGTCCACTTCCGGTCCCATTCCCGCTCTGTAAGTAGTACTGTACTCCATCCATCCATTATCTGCCCCGCTTATCCTCCGTAGGGTTGCGGGGGTGCTGGAGCCCATCCCAGCCGTCCTCTGGCAGTGGGCAGGGGACAACCTGATCAGGGACAGACAATTCGCTCGCTCATTCACACCTAGGGACAATTTGGACCGGCTAATTCACCTGACAAATATGTTTTCAGAATGTGAGAGGAAACTGGAGTGCCTGGAGGAAACCAAATCAAGCACAGGGGGAACATGCAAACTCCACACAGAAGGTTCAATCACACGACTTCAGAACTGTGCCACACACGCGCTCACCACTGCGCTGCCGTGCTGCCCCAGTACTGTACTATACTCTACTATATGCTAGCACTACAAAACATTAATGATAGACCCCAAGAACAATATTCGGAAAAGTGGGCAGCAAGGAGAAAATAAACGGAAAAGTGAGCAGCAAGGAGAAAAGAAACGGAAAATAGTTTTTCTGGATATTGCAACAAAGCAGGAAATAATTGATAATGCTCCTGCCCACCCGCCCAGCCTTGAAGATGATATCCTGCCCACCCGCCCAGCCTTGAAGATGATATACTGGATGAGTGTTCATTTATTAAGGTGCTGTACCTCCCACCAAACACCACCACTATCCTCTAGCCCATGGACCAACAAGTCATCGCAAACTTAAACTACCTTAAATTCCGGACTATAAGCCGCTACTTTTTCCCCAAACGTTCAACCATGCGGCTTATTCAGTGATGCGGCCAATTTATGTAATTTTTCTAACAGCCACCAGCAGCGCTCGAGTACAAAAGATAAGATTTAGAGCGGTGGAATATATGCGCCGAGGAAGACTACAACTTCTTAGCTTGTGCACAAATGAAATTAGCGTAGAAATTTCCTCACCATGCAAATTGCAATTAGAAAGGCACATGTTTCTCACATTCTGGTCAAAAACCCCAATCTTCGACTCAGTTTATGAGGGCGAGCAAAGACAACTCTAACTGCAGATTAATATACGATCGCAGTTTTTTGCTGGATATGCGAACATCCAGAAATCCAGCGCAAATTTCGACGATCACTCTGGAGTGTTTACTTAGCCTCGGAGTGCTACGTCAACAGAACACAGCGGCCTACAAAGCAGCGAGTAAAAGTGGCAAGCGGAAGCGCTGTGACCGGGGAAGGAAACGAGGTTGTCGGGCCGGGCTAACGGCTCGGATGAAGGCCAAACCCTTCAAAACGCCTCTACCATCCATTTTCCTATCCAACGTCCGCTCCCTGGACAACAAACTGGACCATTTACAAGTGGAATTCACATCGAACCGCGAGTTGACGAACTGTTGTGCTTTAATTCTGACGGAGACATGGCTAAACTCATCTATCCCGAATGACGCTGTTAGCATTGTGGGGCTAACTGCTTTCCGCGCTGATAGAAGCGGCGAGCTCACCGGCAAAAGCAAGGGTGGCGGTCTATGCATTTATACAAACAACAACTGGTGTAGAAATGCGAAGATAATCTCGAATCACTGCTCACGAGACATTGAACTTTTGACGGTGATCTGCAGACCCTTCTACCTACCGAGGGAGTTTAGCGCGACCATCATTACTGCCGTGTACGTGCCCCCCAGCGCTAATACGAAGGAGGCAATGGACGTTCTCTACCGAACTGTGAGTGAACTGCAGCATGCTTACACCGAGTGCATTTTTATTGCGGCGGGGGACTTTAACCAGGCCAATATGAAAACAGTTCTCCCGCATTTCCATCAGCATGTACATTTTGCTACAAGAGGTAGGAACACATTAGACCTGGCCTACACAAACATCAAAGGTGCATATAAAGCAGCCCCTCGCCCCCACCTTGGCTCATCAGATCACCTTTCTGTTATGCTAATTCCAGCATACAAGCCCCTGCTGACCAGAGAAAAACCTACAGTGAAGCAGGTGAGGGTGTGGTCTGAGGGGGCAATGGAGGCACTACAGGACTGCTTTGATTGCACTGATTGGTACATGTTTAAATCGGCTGCCACTTACAACAACAAAATAAATATAGATGAGTACGCCATTTCTGTGTCAGCCTATATCAGTAAATGCGCAGAAGACGTCAGCAATACCAAAACTATATGCACCCGTGCCAATCAGAAGCCCTGGATGACTGCTGAGATACGCAAACAACTAAAAGTACGGAACATTGTCTTTAAATCTGGTGACAAGGAGGCGCTGAGATCAGCGAGGGCTAACCTGAACCGTGCTATCAGACTAGCAAAGCGAACGCACAGTCAAAAAATCCAGGAACGTTTCCTCAATACAACCAACACCAGGGATATGTGGAAAGGCATTCAGGCCATTACCAAATACAAGCCAACCACCGCCCCAGTGCAGGACACTAGCATGGACTTTCTGAATGACCTCAACAAATTATTTGGAAGGTTCGAGGCACAAAACGGCACCACTGCAGCGAAAGCGGTTCCAAATCAGGACGAAAGAGCACTCCACCTGGACTCAACCGACATGAGAAAGACCCTGAGAGGGGTCAACACAAGGAAGGCTCCAGGCCCGGACAACATTCCGGGGCGGGTACTTAGGGAGTGCGCCGATCAGCTGGCTTGTGTACTAACAGACATTTTCAACACCTCGCTAGACCAAGCCAAAGTACCATCATGCTTCAAAATTGCCAACATCATCCCTGTGCCAAAGAAACCCCAGATCTTATCATTCAACGATTACCGGCCCGTTGCACTGACTCCTATCATAATGAAGTGCTTTGAGAGACTGGTTAAAGAGCACATCACCTCCAGTCTCCCCTCCTCATTCGACCCCTTTCAGTTTGCCTACCGGACAAACCGCTCCACCAGGGATGCCATCTCCTCTGCGCTTCACCTGAGCCTGACACACCTAGAGGAGAAGAACACCCATGTGCGGATGCTGTTCCTGGACTTCAGTTCAGCATTCAACACCATCATCCCACAACATCTGGTAGACAAAATGAGACTCCTGGGTTTCAACACCCCCCTGCAGAACTGGCTGCTGGACTTCCTCAGTGACAGACCCCAATCAGTGCGGATAGGTCAGAACATCTCAGATGTCATCTACCTCAGCACGGGCTCCCCCCAAGGCTGTGTCCTGAGCCCCTTGCTGTTCACCTTGATGACACACGACTGCGTCCCTAGGTCCGCCACAAACCACATCGTGAAGTATGCTGACGACACAACAGTGGTGGGCCTCATCAGGGACGACAACAACCTGGCCTACAGAGAGGAGGTGGAGCAGTTGGTGGCCTGGTGCAGGGACAACAGCCTGGTCCTGAATGTTGACAAAACTAAAGAGATCATTGTCGACTTTAGGAAAAACCAGCCCAAACATGCCCCACTTTGCATCAACAACAAGGCTGTGGAGGTTGTCAGAAGTATCAAGTTCCTAGGGGTGCACATTACAAACAAACTCACCTGGTCCGTGAACACTGCATCACTGGTTAAGAGGGCACAGCAGCGCCTGTACTTCCTGCGGAGGATGAGGAGAGCCCACCTGCCCCCACCCTCCCTCATCACATTCTACAGGGGCACCATAGAGAGTATCCTGACCAGCTGTATCTCTGTGTGGTGTGGAGGCTGCAGCGCTACCGACTGGGGTAGTGTGAGGAGGGTAACGAGGACAGCAGAGAAAATAATCGGGACTACACTTCCCTCCATTCAGGACATTGGCCAGAAGCGCTGCCTATCCCATGCTAAGAACATTATCAGGGACCCCTCTCACCCCCATCATGGACTGTTCACTCTGCTAGCCTCTGGGAAGAGGTACTGCAGTGTGCGGTGCAGGACCACCAGGTTCCGCAGTAGTCTAGTCCCCCTGGCCATTAGACTGTTAAATGGTCAATCTAACATATAGTTAACCTAAATCTTAACGGCTGCTAATCTGACTTTTTGCACTACTGGCAGTTCTTTATAGCTTGCCACTCCTTGCACATTTGCTCTCTGCACTATTGTACTTACAGCGTTATTGTTACAGTGTTAATGTTACTGTTTACCTGACTTGTTAACCTGAATGCCCATTTTGCACATCTGGTTAGCTACTCCTCTTGCACTATCGGCACTATGGTAAAATACTATACGTAGCCATAATACAATACAACTTTTACTTATATCTGTACATTCGAGGAAACTGTGCGGGTCAGATGTATCGACATTTCGTTCTGTATACACGTGTACTAGAATGACAATAAAGTAGATCTGAATCTGAATGACGCAGCTTTCAAGCTAAATGCAATCGAGCAGTCCGATAAAGAAGGAAACAGAGCTACTGCACGTGATCTTTACTTTGCGAGCGTGTTGCTGGCGTGTTTTTGAATAAGGGAGCGTGGGACGACGTCTATATGACGTAATCTTTTTCCCATATTGGGAAATACGACTTTGATGACGTCAGCTATAAAGAGGAAGATGAGGAGGGTTTACCGTGATTACTATAAGTACAGTATGTTTTTTTAACAGAGCCGTTTACAGTGATTCAAGCGTGTTGCTAGTCGCGTTTTGCTACCCTTCACAGGCACGGTTTGGGATGAGAGTTATAATATTATTATTAAAGCTTTGAAAAGTCTCTCGGTGTACCGTCTTTCTTTGTAAATATGTGTAACCATGTGTAATATGTATTTGCAACTGTATATTTTTGTAATGCATTTATTTTAGAGACTTATTCTGATGCTTTCCACGGGCGAATCAAAAAGAAGGGCCGAAAACAACGAGGGCTGACGGGAAGTGGAGTAAACGTGAGACGTATTTGTGGACGCAGCGGACAATAGTGGATATATATTTTTCCCACCCTTACCTTTGGAAATATACTTTTTTTTCCCTTGGATTATTTTTAACGAGACCCGGACTCTGCAGGTCTGCATCAAACCTTAAGTACCGGTATTATCTTCCGTTCATTCTGCCAGCTGTAATTTTTGGACTGTGTACTTTATTTTCAGTTACAATCGCTGGACTTAAAGTCAGGATTGGGTTAAATTTGTGATTGTGTTACATGTTTTAATGTGGGCGCATGCGGCTTATATACAGGTGCGCCTTGTGTAAGTACAAAAGCGGTTATTCTCTTAAAATGTGGTGGGTGCGGCTTATAATCAGGTGCGCTCTATAGTCCGGAATTTACGGTATGCAAAACAACTGTTCACGAGATGTTTTGACATCACTGAAAACACACAGCTTACCCTTCGTGAGTTTTCGAAGGAGCACTTTGACATTGTTGTTTGCCTCAAGATGATTAACATGGCCTGGAAGGAGGACACCAGATGTAGCACTAATGCAGCCTGGAAAAAGCTGTGGCCTGATGTTGCTGCTCAGAGGAGTTCAAGGTGAAGAATGAAGTGGACACAATTATTTCACTGGGAAAGTGCATGGGTCTCGAGGTGGATGAAATAGAGCTGAAACAGGGAGCACAACGAGGAGCTTTCAACAACAGATTTGCAAAAATTGGAGGTGATGCAACACACTTCTGTGCAGGAGGACTTCAGAGATGATAAGGAGGAGGACGCACCCATAATTTCATCCGCCAAAATTAAAGACATCTTGGCAAAGTTCCATTAAGTCTCGGAATTCGTGGAACTTCATTACCCAGAAAAAGTTTTGACCGGTCGGGTTATTGTTAATTTGTTAATTATGATGATGACTGCCTCGGGCATTCCGAGGGACGGTAAAAGCAGATGTCATTGGATCAGTTCTTCAAGAAACAGGACGCAAAAAAACACTGCTGAGGACCAGTAAACAAAGAGGCCAGTTAGAATGTTAGAAAATATTTTTGTTATTTCATTTACTCTTTTATTTTTTACATTGAGTGCCTCTCGTTCTTGTGTGGTATTGTAATTTTGACATGTATTTGTGTTATGGTCTGATGCATTTTTATGATTTATGAAAAAAAATCATACTTTGCATTTCTTGGTACGGATTAGCGAATTTACATTGAAAAGGCGCCTCTACTTCCAAATTTTTGAGGTTACAAATCTACCCCTGGAACAAATTAAATCCGTAAGTATTTGAATGCACCATTATTAGGGACAAAAATTATGATCAAAATGAGCCTAAACCATCTTAAGTTACTGTGAGAGGGAGACAAAAATTTAATTGATATGTGTCAAAGGCTATAGCATTAGTATCACTTCATACATTTTATCAAATCATCAAACATCACACTGTGAAACAAAATGCGCTGAAAATTTTGCTTTTGTCTGGAAATCACATTAGGTGATTTTTTAAAATTTTGTCTCCAAAATATATGGTGTGGGTCTCTCAAAAGAAAAATCCAAACATTTTGCCTTTATGGCTTTTTGGGTCAAAAAGGTTCTTGACCCCTGCTCTAACAGCACACTTCCAATTTTTGGTGCCAACGACCCTAAAGGTGCTCTCCAGAATTTGTAAACTTTCCACTCACTGATGCCGTCATTGTTGTGGTAAATACACTTGCATTTGTAGAATAGATTTGCATACATGTAGAAATGTAGAATAGACTTGCTTACATGTAGAAATTTAGAATAGACTTGCTTACATGTAGAAATTTAGAAAGACTTGCTTACAGGTGTGGGAAAAGGCTGGGTAGACATCCTTGAAGATACTCTTGGCAGACATTAAGTTTCCTTGAAGATAGCGTGCAAGGGACGGGACGCTCTGTACTTGATACGTGATACAGGACCGCCTTTTGGGGTGTAATCGAAGCTTAATCGTCGCTACCAGCTTTAAAAACACTGTCATGTTCCCAGCTCAGGGAGATCTTCATTGACGCATCAATAAAGTGACATCTCCCTCCGAACGAGGCTGGCTCCTGTCCATTTTCCTTATCCACATATGAGAAGACTTTTCTCTCGATTATCGAACCTCCAATTTCTCCAACATCATCTGGCTTATGTCATCATTGCCTCTGTAAGTACGTACATTTCTTGGAAACACTCGAATAGACTCCTTTTTTCATGCTACAAAAACAAAACAGCAGTGACGAGCATAAGATCACTTGGGGCCCCGATGCTGTGGAAGGCTCTTCCCCTTGAGATTCGATCTGCAACCTCAGTGGAACTGTTTAAAAAAGGCTTAAAACACACTTATATTCTATAGCATATGAATAACCTGTTTTATGTTGACAATATCTGTGTATTATTTATTATTGCAACATCCATTGCAGCCTGGTAATCATGGAAGTGGGATTACCTCATGTGCGGTTGCTTCTACAGGTTTTTTCATTTTCCCCATGTTGAAGTTTTTGCGTTTTTCCTTGCCCTCATGTAGGTTTTAGATCAGGGGATAGTGTAATAATAGTCTGTGGTTTGCAAAACTCTGTGGTCTGTGCAGCCCTTTGAGACTCTTTGTAATAAAGGCTAAAGAGATAAACATGACTTGACTTAACTCACTATTCTGTTCAACAGCAGGGCCCAACAGCTGATAGGAATGAGTGGATACGTGTTGTGAAAGGATGTTTGGACGTTTGCATACAGCAGGGGTAAACCAATGAAGGTGAACAAAAATTTAAAAGAGAAAATATTTTAATTTTTAAAAACACCTCAAATGACACACCCCACCTTTACTGCCTGTGTTCCTGTGTTTTAAAATTGTCTCAAATGTATTGATAACCCTTCTTAAAGCGACAGTGTGTAATATTTAGTACTGGTACAAAAAAAAACTTTCATCCAGTTAAAAAAAAAGAAAACATTGATTTGAATACTGAAAATACACAAACTATCATACCAATGTTTATTTTTATAAAAACAATCATAAGTTGAGATTTTTTTTTTTTCATTTTCACCACAGAATCCCCACTTAAGTTGGCGCCATGTTTGTCTGACAGCCTGCTGCCACGCTATGCTGTGTATCACTGGCCCTCGCTTGTACCAGACAAGACAGTGCCATCTAGTGTTCAAATATTACACATTGGGTCTTTATTAGAACTCCCCTCAGGGATAAAATTAACTCTTCAGGGTTACTTAAAACGTGTGCTAAATATACAAAGGAACACCCTAAATGACCAACCATCTTGTTGTAATTGTCCTTGAAGGTGGTCACAATTAGAGCTCCAAAAATGTTTCAGCAGTGCATCATTCCAAAGAGCGCCCTCATTCTTCTCCCGGCGCCCCAGGACACCTTCATCCCTCAAAATTTGCTTTCCCCACTTTGCCGCGAACGTGCCGCTCCATTTCTCCAGGGAGATTACTGTCGTCGCTACCCATTTGGGACAACTCAAGCTCTTCAGAGATCTCCGGGCAACAGCCAATGGAAAATTTGGGGCTGGGTGAACAGGTGGCGTACAAAACCCGGAGCCGAACAGCCGCAGCATCAATCTGGCGCTCGGCGGGATTGAAGCTAATGAAATTAAATGAAATGATCTGCATTTATATAGCGCTTTTCAAGTCAATGACTTCCCAAAGCGCTTTACATTGTGCTTCACATTTCCCAATAGCGGCCATGATCTGTGCAGCCATGTAAGGCTGCTAACCTGCTTATTGGGGGTATTGGGGGTTCAGTGTCTTACCCAAGGACACTTCGGCATGTAACACGGACAAGCCGGGATTCGAACTGGGATCCCTTAATCCTAAAACGATCGCGCTACCTCCTGAGCAACTGCCGCAATCTTCGTAACATTCAGCTCCGATGGGCACAACACAACTCATTTTTTGCATTAGACTTTAACTAACGTACAGTCACACACTATGAATATTTTGAAGTTGACTATATTCTTTCATACAACACCTGGTGAAAAGTATGAAATCTCCAGTCTTGGGCCAGCCCTTACGCAGACATTTCATTCTGTAGAAAAAAATTCAGATTAGAAATATGAGACAAACGTAAGGTCATTTCAAAGTGCAACATATTGGCATTCAAAAGCACTAGATGAAACGGTCAAGTCAAGTCATGTTTATTTGTATAACCCTTAATTAAAAGGAGTCTCAAATGGGCTACACAAACCACAGATTATTGCAAACTACAGACAATAGACCCCCTGATCTAAAACCCACACAAGGGCAAAGAATATCTCTAAAACCTCAACATGAGGAAAATGAAGAAACCTTGAGAAGGGACCGCACTTGATGTAATACCCCTTCCAGGAGACCACGCTGCAACAGATGTTGCGATGACAAACAATAATCAGATATTGTCAACATGGAATATAGGTCAATATAAAATGTAGAATAGAATTGTGTTTAAAGCCTAGATTTAGACAGTTCCACTGAAGTTGCAAATTAAATCTCAGGGGGCAGAGCATTCCACAATACCCGGGCCCCAATGGAGAACCCTCTCGAACCTGCCTCTTGGGATCACTAGTAGACCAGTATTTTCAGGGCGAAGGGTCCGGACTGGAACATCGGGGGGAATTAAATCTGAAAGATAGAAGCCAGAAAGTCCATGCATGATTTTGTACAATACCAACAGAACCTTAAAATCACATCTTAAGCTAACAGGAAGTATTGGAGAATAAGTCACGGCATTTAAATGGACCAATAATGAACATTTTGGTCTTTTCAGAGTTGAGGCGCAGGAAGTTGAGTTACATCCATCTTTCTATCTCAGTAAGGTAGGCCTCCAAATTTCCACAGTTTAGTCATCGGAAGATATAGTTGAGTTTTATCTGCGTAGCAATGAAAACTAATATTATATTCGCGAATCATATCACCTAACGGAAGCATGAAGATGCTGAAAAGAAGAGGGCCAAGTACTGAACTCTGCGGAACACCACAGGTAACACTAAAGGGCTCAGATGTAATTTCAACATATTTAACACAGTGCATCTTATCTGAGAGGTAGGATCTGAACCATAAGAGGACGGTTCCTGAGAGACCAATCAATTTTTCCAGCTGGTCTAGATATTGTGATCCACAGTGTCAAAGGCAAGCACTAAGTTCCAGCAGCAGAAACAGTGATGAAGCGCCGGAGTCCATTGCCAGTAGAAGATCATTGGTCATCTTAATCAGGGCTATCTCGGTAGAGTGGTTAGCCCTTAATCCGTATTATATGGATTCAAAAATATTGTTCTCGGATATAAAATCATTCAGCTGCTGTGCCACAACTTTTTCAAGTACTTTAGAAAGAAACGGTAGGTTTTGACACGGGTCTATATATATATAAGCTTTCTGGATCAAGGTTGGGTCATTTCAGTGTAGCTTAACAGGGCTGTCTCGGTAGCGTGACCAACCCTGAATCCGGATTTCATAGATTCAAAAAGATTATTCTCAAATATCAAATAATTCAGCTGCTGTGACAAGACTTCAAAGTACTTTAGAAAGACACGGTAGGTTTGACACAGGTCTGTAATTACATAAGCTTCAAGGTTAGGTCGTTTAAGTGTATGTTTAATAACAGCAGACTTAAAAGCCGTTTGAACACCTGAGGAGAGTGATATGTTTATAATATTTAGAACTGAAGGTCCAAGGACCCCAAAAAGAATCCACGAACCCGGAAGCGCGTCAAACAGGCAATTAGTCAGTTTGGACGTACTCACCACCTGTGTAAGAGTGACCTATCACTAAATCAGGAAAAAAAATACCTGGACAGCCACTATGCCACCCATCTATAATTTTCAGACCTTTGACATCTGATGTATTCACGTGGTCTTTAGAAGTTTCTTCCCCTATGTGTTGAATCTTGTTATTAAAGAAGACCATAAAGTCATGGGCTAAATGGGTGGAACTATCTGGAATAATCTGTTGCCTCGTTAGCGATGCTACAGTGTCAAAGAGGATTTTTAGGTAATTCTTTTTGCCTTTTGCCTTAATCACCTTCGAAAGATAGGCAGATTTTGCAGATGCAAGGGCTGCTTTATACTTTAACAAGCTGTCACACCAGGCTTGACGGAAAACCTCAAGCTTGGTAGAGCACCAATTTCATTCAGATTTCCTGCAGTCTTGTTTAAGCAAACTAATTTTTTTCAGTGAACCAAGGCGTGCGTCTTTTTGGTCGTGATTTAAGCCGTACAATATTCGACATAAAAGAGGACCACATGACAAGAGCCTTAAACGCCTTATAATTATTAGAGGCACAGGGAGTAATTTTGAGTATATTTTCAGAAATAAGAGCAACACTGCCACTCCTCTTAAAAAAGCGTGCTTCATAGGAGCTCACATATTTAGGGGGGAAGCCTCATTTAGCGGTAAAAACTCTTCCGTTCTCAACCAGGATTCATACAGGCAAATCAGGTTATGTTTGTGATCACGAATAACATCATTAACAAGTAAAGCTTTAGGACCGAGCGATCTAATATTTAAAAGACTAAATTTCAGCTGTGTGGAATTTTTTTAGCTGACGTCTTTGTAGAAATAGCCACAAGACGTCGCCGTTCTGCCATGTTGTGTCTCATGCGTCAGTTGACAGGCGAGATCGATGAAGAAATATTGGTTATTTTAGGCACAATTCCATCATCATCGCGACCTTCTCTTCCGAATTTAGTTTTGCAGTCCCGCCGATATAGCTCCCTTAGCTTAGCACAATGGCCCGAGCGACAGCCCTGCTTTTGTTTGCGATCCCTACGCCGTCTATGTCGCTTCATAAGTGGGTTGTCCACCCACGGAGATCTCATAACCCCTTTTATAACCACTTTTATTTCTTGTGGGATATCACAAATGTATAAGTTCCTTGTGACTATAGGAATAATTGGCCAAGTGTGTGTCCAGAAAAGAAAGCAAAATAGACAAGGGAACAATAATAAATAGAAAATTAAGTGAAGAGCTGTGAACTGCTGCGTCCATGCACCGCCATCTTCAAAACATTGCAATAGTCAGAAATGTTACTTTTATAGAGCAAGTGCAGGGAAATAATTGTGGAATCTCTAAATTCTTAGGAAAAGAAAATGGATTCCGTGCATTTTGAGTCGAAAGTAAGGACACACCCAGTCAATTTCCTTTTCTTAATTGGGCAACTGGCTTAGATTAAGTCTGCTTGTTAGTCGGCAGTTAAAAACAGTGCCATTATCCCACCTTGAAGGGCTCCTGGACTAAATGGATTTGCATGAATAATGGCTCCAACAAGAGAGATTACTCTTGAGACCAAAACAGGATCTCAAACTTCTTGTAGAAGGTAACTCTACTCGTCTAGTTGCCAAAGATGTGGGCTGTTCGCAGTCAGCTGTATCGAGGATTTGGACCAAGTACAAACAGCATAAAGTGAAACGTACTGGTAGACAAAGCAAGACATGTAGGCACAAGACAAACAACTAAAGGCAAAAAGTCTTAAAAACTCAAAATGTTCATGTTCATTTTCAGTGTGATGAGGAAATGGGAAAAAGTTGGAGTAAATGTATGTGACATAATTGTACAATGGCGTGAAGGATATTGAATTTTCATATAGGAAAGCTAAAATGAAACCATCACTGACGCTTACACACAAAAGAAAAGACTGCAATGTGCTGAGGAGAGGCAATCATGGACTGTAGATGAGTCACAAATCTGCATCGGACAAGGTGATGATGAAGTTAAAGTTAATTTATTTATTTATTTTAGTATTTTTGAATGCCAAGGAATTGCACTTTTTTACAGCCTCAGCCATTAACTAAACAGAGTTCAAATTAGGATTTTTTTTTTCTGTTTACACTCATGGTTCCCTCTGACTCGTTCTTTTGTTAAATATGATGGCCCCTGCCCCCTCAGCTTATTGAAAAAAATGAGCGGCAGCAACAGAAACAAAAACAACCAATTAACAAAAAGCAGTTCAGGGGACAAAGGGTTCCAGGAGGCACCATGGCTTTTTGATCTTTTTTCAGTGGGATATCTTAAGGTATTTTGATTAAATTTAAAATTTATATATATTTAAAAAAATTACTATATCATTAATAATACAAGTTAAGACACTGGCGGCACCCCCGAGACATTCAAATTTATTGTTATGATTTGCCAATTGCCTTCACCTGCGCTCACTCGTTTAGCTCCAGCTGCCACTCGTTCCCTAATTAGTTCTCCCCCTATATAAACACGTGGTCTGTTTCACTCCTGGTCAGTCCATCTCTGAACCTCCGCACATGAAAGGCAAGCATTTTTGACTCTGTCTCCAGTTCTGTTCCTGTTTCCTGCCTGTCTGTCCCTGTCTTCCCGATCGTCTCCAGTTACCTGACTTGTCCCAATCTCTGACCACGCTCTGTCTCACGTTCTGGCTGCCCAAATTGCTCCTGATCTCAGACCACACTCCGTTCTCCCGTCCTGGCTGCCCGACTTGCATCCGATCTCCGACCACGCTCCGTTCTCCCGTCCCAGCTGCTTGACTTGCTTCCGATCTCCGACCACATTTTACATTAGGTAACAAGACACTGGGGTAGCACGGCGGAGCAGTGATTAGCACGTGTGCGGCACAGTTCTGAGGTCATGGGTTGAAATCCAGCTACCAACTTTCCTGTACGGAGTTTGCATGTTCACCCCGTGCTTGCGTGGGTCTCCTCCGGGCACCCCGGTTTCCTCCTGCATTCCAAAAACATGCATGTCAGGCTAATTGGCTCGGTCCAAATTGTCCTTAGGTGTTAATGAGTGAGCGAATGCAACCTCTAAGTTTTTATACACCAGCGCCGCTGGTGGCCGTTAGAAAAATTACATAAATTGGCCGCTTCACTGAATAAGCCGCAGGGCTGAACATTTGGGTAAAAGGTAGCGGCTTATAGTCCGGAATTTACGGTATTTATCTATGTATATATATTCAATATTGTATATTTTTTAATTTTTATTGGTGCTGCTAAATGTTATTGAACTTATTTTCATTGGAGTATTATTACAATGCACTATTCTTTATTGCATTATTGTTATGAGAATTTAGGCCAGCTTTTCCAAGCAATATGTTGTTATTATTATTTTTGGGGTTGAAAGATGAGGGTGAATACCCTGATGTTCTTTCATCTCTTTTCGCTTCACAGTCTCAATATTACATGTTTTACGCTGGAGTACCATGTCTATTCTTGCTTTATACAATGTTTTACAACATTGATATGCATGACAATAAAGACAATTCCAATTTGGGTATTCAATTTATTGGAATCCTGCATACTTGACTTTTAATCTGTTGAGCATAAAAAATGTACATTATCTTTATTTTTATTTTTTAGATTTATAAAAATTCTAATATTAGTTTTTGTAAATTTTCAGTGTTAATGTGTTTATTATAAATTAGAAAAAAAAATGTCTTCTTTGTTTTTCTTTGTTTGTCTCTTTTTACTTTTGTTATTGTTTTTGTTTTGTTCCCAATTTTTTAAATTTGATGTTGTTTACTGCTGATTATTTTATGATATTGTTTACTGAAATGTTTGAGGAGTATGTTAGGAGTGACAAGATTGGATAGATTGACAAAATAGAGAGACAGAACTGGAGTAATAGTGGAACTGAGCAAGTGTGTGAATATTCTCTTGTATACTTTAAGTGTAGGATAAATCTGTAAGTGGTGAGGTGCAATACACATTACAAGGTACATCTGTTCTTCTCCATTCAACTGACTCAAATACTGCATAAAAACATTTTAATTCTCCCATTCCCTAGTGGCTCCCTCACACTTTTTTAACAAACCACAGCGCCAACAACTTCGCCCGAGTAGAATGTAGGCAACGCCAGGGCCATTAGGCTTGGTTACAATAAAGATCACTGAACAGCTTGAAACAATTTACTTTATCTTTGACCAGCAGTTTGAGGTTTTTAATTTTTATTGGTGCTGCTAAATGTTATTGAACTTATTTTCATTGGAGTATTATTACAATGCACTATTCTTTATTGCATTATTGTTATGAGAATTTAGGCCAGCTTTTCCAAGCAATATGTTGTTATTATTATTTTGGTAGAGGGGTAAGAATAAGACCAAACAGCATTCTCATATTTCACAATAATTTCAGTCTTCAACTGGATTGTTGTTCTCACTGTTTTTCTCTTTTCCTTTCCTTTATGACCAGTAATAGGTGTGTTACTGAAAACACAGTTATTAATAACAGTTGCTTGTTTTTTTTTTCCATTGGTGCCATTTTTTTCCATTCCATTATCCGTACCGCTTATCCTCAGGAGGGTCGCGGGGGTGCTGGAGCCCATCCTAGCTATCTCCAGGGAGTGGGCAGGGGACACCCTGAAATGGTTGCCAGCCAGTCGCAGGGCACACAGGGACAGACAACTCATTCGCTCATTCACACCTAAGGACAATTTGGACAGGCCAATTCACCTGAAATGCATGTTTTTTGAACGTGGGAGGAAACCGGAGTGCCCGGAGGAAACCCACGCAAGCACGGGGAGAACATACAAACTCCGCACAGGAAGTCTGGAGCTGGATTTGAACCCACGACAGGTTCCCATGACATGAACTGTGCCGCATAAGCGCTAACCACTGCGCCGCCAATGGCAAGATCCTCAGGGCTTTCAGGGACTGAAACACCTCCCGTCGATGATAGTCCTGGGGGAAAACCGTGGCTTTATCCACTATCAAGGACAACCGAAACTTTGTCGCAAATGTGGTGAGCATGGGCATCTGGCTGAGGTATGTGATCAAATTATTTGTGGAAAGTGCAGGACAATTGGACATTCCTTTGAGGAGTGTACCAATAGCAGAAAATGCAACTTCTGTGGAGAAACAAACCACCTCTATAGGAACTGCCCGAAATCGTTTGCTAACAAGTTGAAAGCTAGGAAGGTAGTTAACGAAGACAATAAAGACAATTAAATGATTTCAGACAACATAGATAATGAAATGAATAAATGTAACAAAGACAATGAAATGAATGAAGATAACAAAGACAACAAAATTAATAAAGTTATGAAAATACCAAATGAAAATGAACAAGAAATGAATAAAGTTATGGAAATACCCAATGAAAGTGGACAAGAAATGCACAAAGAAAATGGACAAGACAAACAAATTGAAAATACAGATGTCCCTCCCAAAACCCCTGGAGGAGAGGCCAAAGAATCAAATTTGAGCCAGAAAGGATAGGAATTCAAATTTGATTTTTCATACAATACCTGAACTTAGACAAGACAAACAAATAGAAAAGGCAACTGTCCATCCCCCTCCCAAAACACATATTATTTAGGAAGGGCCTGGAAGAGAGTCCAAAATATCAAAATTGTTTTCTACGCCACTATCGGAATTTGAAGAAGACAAACAAATCGAAAAGGCGAATGACTCTCCAAAAACCCAAAAGAGGGGTAAGAATAAGACCAAATTGGGGGTGGTGAAAACACCGGAAACAAAGAGAAGAGATTTAGAAGAAAGCCGATTGCCGATGAAGAAGCCCACAAGGGAACTGTATGAAGTTGAGCCGGAGGAAGTCGGGGAGGAAAAAAATTTAACCCTTTGTGGGGAGGGAGGTAAGAGACCCCTCGATAGGTCCTCTGGCTCACCCCCTAACCCAGAAAAAAAGGGGAAGACCTGGAACCACAGACAGAGAGTCAGAGGATTCCAGAGTTTTCCCCGGTGAGTCTCCAAATGAGGTACCGTTCTTAAGTGGTGAGTCCGACACAGGTGACACTCTCAATGACCACCAAAGAATGGACTCGGATCCCCCAGTTTTGTCTAAGAACTTTAACAACACTTATGAACATTACATTATCTACTATCAATGTGAGAAGTGTGAGATCAAAGATTAAAGCTCACAGCGTTTTATCGTTCTTAAAAACAATCAGAACGGATCTGTTTTTACTACAAGAATGCTGCATCCCCTTTCTAAAAAATTATAAACAGTGGGAAGTAATTTGGCTATATCCTTCATTATGGAGTGGCTCAAATGAAAACCGTAACGATGGGGTGGCCATTTTAATAAACAACCCTCAACTCATCATAAAGGGGAGTACTGTGATGAGAGACGGACGCGCAATTTTAGCAAGTCAAGTCAAGTCAAGTCATTTTTATTTGTATAGCCCTAAATCACGAAGAGTCTCAAAGGGCTTCACAGATTATTACACTATATTACACAGACTTTTTTTTTTTTTTTCCAGCCGACGAGAAGAGTAGGTTATTCATATGCTATGGAGTAGAAGTGAGTTTTAAGTTTAGATTTAAACATTTCCACTGAGGTTGCAGATCGGATCTCAGGGGGAAGAGCATTCCACAGCACTGGTGCCCGGATGGAGAACGCTCTCGAACCAGCAGAACACTTCTTTGCTCTTGGGATCACCAGAAGACCGGCACTCTATATATAGGGAACGATTTAAACCTCATTAACATATACGGCCACCCCGACATACAACTCAGACTTTTTGGGATATTTTAGCACCAGATCTGATTACGGTCTTTAACAAATTTTCCAGTCAAGACAACATGCCAGAGAGTTTCAGAATAAGGATAGTTACTCTATTGCACAAAAAAGGAGACAAAACTGACTTAAAAAACTGGCGACCCATAACGCTTTAAACGTGGACTGTAAAATCTTCAGCAAGCTTTTAGCAACACGAATGTCTGTAGTCTTGGGAGACCCAGATCCAGACCAAACCTGTGCCATCGTGGGAAGGAAGATCAGCGACAGTCTCATGCTGATCCGTGACACCATCTGTTATGCGAGAGACAGAAACATGCGACTAGCGGTCCTAGACCTAGACTTTGAGAAAGCCTTTGATCGAGTCTCGCACCAATACCTCTTCAGGGTATTGCAAAAATGTGGTTTTCCCCAAAAATACATCAAGTGGGTGGGACTGCTATACCGAAACATCTACAGCAAATTCATGATTAACGAGTATTTATCGGAAGCAATCGAGATCAACTGCGGTGTACGTCAAGGTTGCTCTATGACTCCCCTTCTCTATGTTCTTTGCATTGAACCTTTGGCACAAATGTTAAGAAAAGATAGATTTGTTGAAGGGATCAATATCCCAGGAAGTGGGGGACAAATTACCAAGTGTGTTTTGTACATGGATGATTTTAATATTTTATGTACTGACCTCGTATCCGTTAGAAGAGCCCTTGACTTGACTGACGTGTTTGGCAGGGCGTCTGGGTCAAGACTAAATAGAGAAAAATCACAAGTGAAGTTTTATGGACCGTGGACCGAGACAGAAAAGGCAGGACTCCCACTGACGGTGTTAAAGTCAGACCAGAAAATTCTAGGGATAAAATTCAATGCGGATGGAGGAGGCGAGACCAACTGGGACGATGTGACAAGGAAAGTTAAGCAAAGACTTGTTTTTTTGACACTAAGAAAACTGGCAATAGAGGGGAAGGTCCTATTCATCAAAGCGATCATCCTCCCACTGCTTTTATCAATCAGTTTAGTTTTTACGCCCAAAAGAAACGTGCTGTTACAACTGGACCGAGCCATCTTTCACTTTATCTGGGGCTCAAAGTGGGAAAGGATAAAAAGAGATACAATGTAAAAGAAAAAGGAAAAAGGGGGGAAAGGAGTGCCTGACTTCCAGCTTTTTCTGGGAAGCAAATATGTCTCCCTCCACTTCCAAAACGCCATGGGCCCCATTAACAACCCGAAAAGTCAAGCGATGACTCGGTTCTGGATGGGCTCGTACTTGCGGAAGCTAAAGCTTGTACCAAACAATCATTTGATTCCAGTTTCCTTCAACTTGCCACCAATACATCTCTTTATTCAGGACTTTTTAAAGAAATCTGATTTAGAAACACAAGAAAGTCACACTTTACACTTACACTTATTGCTATTGTGCAAGAGCGATCAACAGTGAGTCCTGTGCGGGGGCTTGCGTTTGGCGAACCTACAACGGTTTGGAGCAACGTGAATCATCCTGCCCTCCCAAGCAGACTACGGGACTTGTCATAGATGGTGGCTCATGAGGTTCTCCTAGTCAGAGCCGTAATGCACCACCAAGGAATGTCAGCGATTTCGACATGCCCTCGACTTGGCTGTGGCGCCCAGGAGTCGGTGAGGCACCTTTTTTGTAAGTGCAGCGTTGCCGAGGACCTGTGGGCAATGGCCGGCCACCTAGGAAAATTCCTGGACATGCCAGCAGGGGAGGTCCCTGACGCACAGTACGTGCTTTACGGGGCGAGTCGGTCGAAAAGGTCACAGAACGACTTTGCCAAGGACTGGCTCACTCTCGCCGCCATCAAAGACGCCATCTGGACCTCCAGAAACCTGCTGGTATGGAGGTGCAGGCAGAACCCCCCCGTGGATGTGCTCCGAATGGCTGCAGATACCATACAATCTGCGAGCGGCAAGCCGAGGACGCAGCTATAAAGAAGAATCGTCTGCACCCACCCAGAGGGGGTAACCGGAGCTCCTCTGTGGGGGTCCCGGCAGCAACGGCCTGGTTGTGGAAGGTAGAAGTAAGAAGGGAGGGTACCCATCCCGGGCAGAGGACTGGAGGGTGCTGCTTGGGAGGGTGGGATGGAATCCCATTTGAGAAGACAGCTATGCCCTTGCACAATAGTATTGCCCTTTACACATTGGTTAACTCCTGTTAAAAGTGTCGATAAAAATTGTTCAAACCTTATATTGTTAGAACATGATATAAGGAAATTGTGAATGTTAAAAGTGTCGATAATAACTCTGAAATTGCTTAATTGATGTTGAAAATGTCCGAAAAAAATGTTAATGTTGGCGTCAATGGATTTGTTCAGACCAAAAAACAATTGCAGGACTTTGGCCTGGACAGATCTATTGACACTAACAAAGATGTTAAAAATGTCAGAAAAAAATGTTAAAACGTCATATTGCCAGACATAACAAAATTGTGAATATGCTTGATTGCTGCTAAGATTGTCGAGAAGGGTTGTTCAAACATCACATTGTTTGTTTGCTGTTATTAGTGTCAATAAATTTGTTCAAACCAAAAAAAATAAAATAAAACAATCGTGGAACCTACAGCCTGGTCTGGGTTAAACTTGTGATTGTGTCACAAGTTTTGATGCGTGCGCACGCGGCTTGTACAGAGGTGTAAGTACAAAAGTGGCAAATCACTCAAAAAGTGGTGGGGTTGTAATCAGGTGCGCTCTATAGTCCGGATTTTACGGTGTATATATATATATATATATATATATATATATATATATATATATATATATATATATATATATATATATATATATATATATATATATATATATATATATATATATATATATATATATATATATATATTCCAAAAGCCGGCTCATAGAGATTTCAAGTCAACTCATGTTTATTTGTATAGCCCTTAAGAGTCTCAAAGGGCTGCACAGATCAAAGACTATTGCAAACTACAGACTATTATGACACCATCCCCTCATCTAAAACCTACATGAGGGCAAATAATACACATATTATCAACATAACATATAGGCTATTCATATGCTATAGAGTAGAAGTGTGTTTTAAGCTTAGATTTAAACATTTCCACTGAGGTTGCAGATCAAATCTCAGGGGGAAGAGCATTCCACAGCACCGTGGCCCGGATGGAGAACGCTCTCGAACCTGCGAATCTCTTCTTGGCTCTTGGGATCACTAGTAGACCAGCATTTTCAGAGGGAAGGCTCCGGAGCGGAACACATGGTGAAATTAAATCTGAAAGATATGAGGGATCAAGTCCATGCATGATTTTGTATAATACCAACAGAACCTTAAAATCACATCTTAAATTAACAGGGAGCCAATGCAGGTTAGCTAAAATTGGGGTAATGTGATCAAACTTTCTTGTTTTAGTTAAAAGCCTCGCTGCAGCATTTTGTACCAGCTGAAGGCTCTTGATTTTGAACTTCGGGAGACCGGAGAGTAGTGCATTAAAGTAATCGAGACGGGAAGTAACGAACGCGTGAATTATAATCTCCGCATCTGACATAGACAGCCTAGGACACATGATCTAAAAAGACGTGACATAAATAACTCGGAGGAGAGCAGAAAAAAACGGTATCAGGTGTGCCAAGGTGGGCACTGTCCACCAACGACACGGGTCGGTTTCCACTGCATCCACGAATATCAACAGAACTGCTTGCTCACATTTTCCGCTATTAATCGCCTTTTCTTTTGACGCATTAGTAAATCCAACCATATAGTTGTCGCTATATTGAATGTTGACTCGACCTGAAAAGACGTGACATACGGAACAGAGCAGAATAAACTGTATCAGGTGTGCCAAGGTGGGCACTGTCAAGAACCAGAACAGGGTCAGGATCCAATCGTGTGACGTTCTCACACAAGCCTTTATTTTACAGGAAATGGGGCGTCATGCACGTTAGGCAGCCGGTCTGGCGTGGAAAGACAGAAAGCCAGAGACCGACGAGATCAATTCCAATAGCCGGAATTGATACCGGACAGATTGGGTCGATACCGGACAGGACGGGACATAGATAGATAGATAACAAATAAAGATATCAAAAATAAACAGGAGAAACTAGACGGTAACAAGAACTAAAAGGAAATAACAAAGAGGACAAAAACAGACTGAAACAAAACTGGAACCTGAAATTAAACAGGACAAAAATAAACGGAAACAATACCGGACTAGACCGACCAACAGGAAAACAGGACCGAGTCAGAACCCACGTTTTGTGGGGCAGAAGTTTGTTTGACGGGCTAACAATGGAAGCAAGATAGCGCTGAGCTTAATATAGACAGAAAGCCAATCTCTCAACGAGCCGCAGCCAATTAGGCACCATGGCAATCGTGACACACACTGGCGTGGCCTATTGGGCGCCGTGGCAACCATGACAGGCACACCTGACGCCATTTGTGTTTTGAAGCCAGTGTAACTGACTGACCATTTGACCATTAGTAATGGGATTGTAACGGGGGGAAATTTACTAAATAACCCTGCTACAGAAAATATAACGTTGTAACATAACAGATTTATTTATAACAGCGTCATTACCAACACTGTTCATCAGTAGGTGGGGCAAACAAGAGCAAAGATTATGAGTTTGACAGGTCCCACTACTTAAATCTCAAGAACCAAAAAATAGCTAAGTTACTTTCACGCTAACTCAATTCAATACTTACATGGCAAAAATAAAACAAGGTGGCTCCGGCGGCAATCCACAAAGGACCTCAAGGCACTGCCGTCCAGCATTTGGAATGCACAGACCCAAAGATTTCAGACATTCATCCAGAAAGGTCGCCATGGCCATGGTCGCTACTGGCTTTGACGTTTTCATGAGCTGCTTTTGTTTTGTTTTTGTTTTTTTACTGCAGCAGCCTGGTCTTGTTTATGGCATCAGCAGCTTGGCCATGTTGGAAATTAATAGTGTAGGGAATAATGCCGTTATCAATAGTACCGTTACACAACAACATTATCGTTCATCACTCATTATTTTGTCCATTACGCCAACGATCGCACGCTCCTCTTGGCACACCTGACGCTGTTTTTAGTGAAGCAGTTTCCCAATGTCCTCCGAGATGTTTAAGTCATCTCTTTTCGTACATGTCACTTTTCAAGACAGCCACTAACATTTACCATATTTTCACGACGACTGGGGGCACCATGTTAAAAGGTGCAGTCTCGTTGTGGTTTAATTATTGATCACAGAGTAAAAAACATGAATAAAAACATGTTGGAGTTCATTTTTAGGCTTTCTCCTCATGCGAACTTTTGATTCATTAATCTTTAATTCTCTTGCGGTGGCTGCTTGGTTTCCGTGTTCCTTCTCATAGCATATAAAAATACACTTTGGCGGACAAACACCTGATCCACACATAATTTTCCTTTCCTGAAAACACTCTGCTCCTCCATCACCACCTCATCTGTTCTTCCACTCACTCTCTTAATCAAGACACTTCCATACAGCTTACGCGGCACGGACAACAAACTGATACATCTCGAATTGCTATATTCATACTTATTACCTTTACCCTTATAAAATGGCACCACGCATGCACTACACCACAGGTGTAAAACAGGCGGCACGCGGGCCAGATCAGGCCCGCCAAGGGATTGAATCCGGCCCGCGAGACAACACTCAGGGAAGCGCAAGAGAAAAACAAGCTGCAGGTTGAAATATGTCAACTTGATGTTGCCAAAGCCAGGTGCCTCGAACAAAGACACTGTACTTGTATTTATTTCTCTCTCTCTCTTTCTCTCTCTCTCTCTCTCTCTCTCTCTCTCTCTCTCTCTCTATCTCTATCTCTATCTCTCTTTCTTTTCCACCCGTTTTCTCCCAGTGTCTCTTTTTCTCTTTCTTTGTTGCTCTTTGTCTCTTTCTCTCTCTGTGTCTTTTAACCTCTTTTGCTCTAACTTCCTTTTTTTCCTTTTCTCTCTTTTTCTTTCTTTGTCCCGCCCTCTCTCCTTTTCCCTCCCTCTTTCTCTTATCTCTTTATCTCTCTTTTTATTTCTCTTTCATCTACTATTCCGGCCCCCGACAGAATGTTTGTTCTATCGTGTGGCCCCCGAGTTAAAATGAGTTTGACACCCCTGCACTACACCAATCAACAGGAACCACACAACTTAAAAAACATACAGTCAACAACCATACTAACCAGTCAATCAAAGCTGTGCCACCTTTCTTCAAGCATTCAGCAGTACAACCATCCAACCCAGGTGCCTCCCCCCCTTTTGTTTCTGTCAGTGCCTCTTGCACCTCCCATGTTTCCACAGGCTTTAAATTTCTCACCCAGCACGGGCATTCTGCCCATACCACCTATTGCCTCGACTCTCACTTCTCTCCCATCCTCCACATTCAGCAATTCCTCAAAATACTCTACCCATCTCATCCTGACTGCACCACCGCTAACCAGCAAGCTTTCACTTTCTCTTCCTTTCCAGACTCACTCTTTCTTACTCTTTTCACTTATTTCCAGAACACTTTTCTCCTTGCTTTCGACACCATTCATCATTTGCTTTCCTTTTTGCTGCTTTCACTACCGCCTTTATTAACCTTTTCTTCACCTTATACCTTGAAGCCACTCCTCAAAGGCACGTCTCTTCTCTGTCATAGCTTCTGAGACCTTATCATTCTACCATTAACTTCCTTTCCTAATACCTCTACCGACTTTCCTCATTCAACACACTTCTTTCGCACTCCTCAACACTGCCTCTTTAAACCACTTCCATTCCATTTCCACACTCTCCACTTCTCTTCTACTAATCTGTTCATATTCTTATACATTATCATTTCTTTAAACTCTTTTCTGCCTTATTCAACTCTGACATTTTCACCTCTTCCCTCACACTTTTCTTATAACTAGCCCTCCATGATCCATCTATTCTCAGTTTTCCATCCACATAAAATGATCAGACAAACCACTAATTTCACCTCTATAAACATGCACATCCAACAATCTACTTAACATCCCTTTCCTAACCACTACATAATCCATCAGTGCTCTGTCCACCATCTTACCACCATTCACTCTGACAACATTCTACTTATTCACGTCCCTATTTTTAAACAATATATTTGCAATCACCAACTCATTTCCCACACATAACTCAATCCATTTCTTCCCACTCTCATTTCTTTCTGGTACTACATATCAACCAACCACCATCACCCCCTCAAGCATTCAGGTCACCTAGTATTACCACTTTCCACACTTCTTTCGCACTTGCCACACATTCTGACAAATCCTTCCAGAACTCCTCTCTGTCCTCAGCACTTCTTTCTGAACCAGGTCCATATGCACTTCTACACCCCACTTTAACCTCACCCACATCAATCTGGAATCCATCTCTTTCCACTCCACCAGTTTTTCCTTTGCTTTCTCACTCGCAAGCACAGCCACTCCTTCTCTAACATGTCCACCTGTATCTCTGGACTTTCTACCATACATACATTTAAGCTGTAATTCACCCTTTCCTTTCATCTTTGTTTCACTCAAAGCTAATACATCAACCGTCCTTTTAGTCATCATCCTTCCGATTTCCTCTTTCTTCCACTCAGTCGCTTTACTTCCACATCCTCTCACATTTAGTGACCCTTTTACTAGGGTTTGCGAGACCTTTCGGTCCCCCGCCCCCCTTTGTTTGCCTTGCTGTCTCTTTGAGAGTAGAGATACAGAGAAGATCTCCAGTCCCTTCGCTCCCTCCACTTTCGTCGCCTCTTACGACACGCAGTGGACCACGGTGGGAGAATTCTCACACCTACCAGAGGGAGAGGGCCCCTCACCACAGGACCAGGATAAACACAACTTGATCAAGCTTGGCTGCTGACTTGGTAAGGTTTCTGGCTGCTTTTTGAGCTGAGACTTGGTCAGGACCAGCTAGGGTTTTGGTCCAGGTCTTTTTGTTATGATATGCTCTCTTGTCATCTGTTTCAGAAAAATGCTGTTCTTTGCAGAGAATAAATAAATCATGCACCGGAGCATTGTTACTACATATTTATTTGGATTATTTAGCTAAACTTTAATGCCAGTTTGGACTTGGAGCTATTGACTACAAGGACGTCACTGGAATTGAATCAATCGAAATTTAAAAGTATACTTAATGGCAAAATACAAACAAAAACAGAGACCCACACCAAAAATAAAAAAAACAATATTTTAATGGATAAGAAGGCCTGATAAGGTAACTAAGAGATGTGGAAAAAAATGAGTAATGACTATTGTCTTTAGCATATTTTACAGCTGACTTATGTTACGTGTCGCCACCAACCCGCTAAAACGGGACATGTCACATCAATGTTCCCTCTAATTTTCCACGGGTCTGAGTGTTCACACAAAGTCGGTGAGCAACACTCGAAACAACAGTGAGCAACGGCAATCCCAAGTGTGGCAACTAAATCTGTCAGACAGGACGAAAGGAAGACTGAGATCACTTGCGCTCGTTTCTTGGTTTTATTGAAACGAAGGAAATGACAAGGTGGGATTCTTTGATCCGTTGGTAGGCGGATTGACGGAACTTGACAGGCGGGAGAAGGCTTGGCGGGAATGGTCGCGGACAGTCGTAATCGTAGTGTTGATGGCCGGGGCTGGAGAAAAAGGGCGTCGTAGTATTCGGAAAAGAGTTCAGATTAAAGACGCAAAAACAACCTGAGGAGCCGTTTAGGACCCGAAAGAGCTGGTTCTCTTTAGTGAGCAGAGCCAAAGAAGCCGGTTCTCGAAAAACTCTACTGACTTTACTCAACTTTGTTCTACTTCGACATTGATTTCAAAATACCGCATTTAGAAAACAGCGTCAGGGGAACCCGTGCATTTGTACCTTCATGCACTGTAACTTTGACTTAATTCGCTTCTTAATTAGCAATTTCGAGCCTTGATTTTTGTGAGCTGGCTAGATTTTCTTGTGCGCTGAGAATGTGCGGGCAGTGCGCGATTAAGCACGGGCGCAGCTGAGAGGGAACATTGGACATGTTACCTAAAAGATAACACAAGAAGAGGGTTAACTTTGGGAAACCGGAAATTGCTAAAAACTGCATCCCAACAAATTTTAATGATTGCTTTAATGACTAAAAATATTTTCTGTTGTATTTTTGTTATGAAAATGTTTACCTTAATGTGGGAACTTTGCTGATAGTTTTCAAAGCTGCTTTAAACTTTTGCAATGACACCCAGGTGCTTTTTTTAAAGTTTTATATTTTTCATACTCCCTCAAACAGTGGGTCCGTGATTTTTTTTTAAAAGTATTACATTGGCAAATGTTTCCTTAATGTTTTCTGCTTATTAATTGTAGTCGGTACAGCTACAGTGGGTGCTTGGTTAGTGACGCCTTGCTTTGGCGATATCCAGCGGACATATTTAAAACTGTCATCGTTTAACATCGTTTTGACATATCTCTTGTACTTTCTTGTCTTGTGGGCCACATTAAACTATGTAGCGGCCCACATTTGGCCCATGGGTCATTATTTTGACACATTTGACTTGAAGTTATAATTTGTACAGTGTGGCTGATCAAAAATCAACCCACGAAAAAAAATGGACCGTTTTCTTATTATGATTATGACTATTTCCAGACAAAATACACACAAATAAATAAAAATAATAAAATGAAAATATCAACTATTTGAACAACTACCAAGAGGCATATTTATCAATCACAAGAGAATAAAGGCGTCTCGGGGGGAACCAGTTCTTGATTGGTGGGGATCCGGGTCCCTTCGTTTGCTTCCAAGTACCGTCTCATAAAGACTTTCTGTTCGCGAGAGACATTAGTCAGTGGCCGCCACATTCACCACTGACAATAGTAATGTCAAATATAGGGCTCACGTTTTTGGCAACTCAGCCCTCATTTGCTTTTCATTCCGCATGCCTCACTTTCCCATCATTAAATGTTAACAAAAGTATGTAAACCCTAAACTAAAAGTTCCTGAAGTTCAATATTTTGTGCGGCCAATATGATTTGCAGAACCACCTAATTTTTCTTGGCAATGGATTTCACCAGAGCCTCACAAATTGCCACTGAGGTGCTCTTCCACTCCTCCATGGAAAGATGGCAGAGATCTTGTGCTTCTCCACCTTCTGCTTGAGGATGCCCCAATTATGTTCTATTTGGTTTACATCTGGAAACAGGCTTGGCCACCATCCTCTTTACTTTTAGCCCCGTTAGAAAAGCCTGAGTCATCTTAGAAGTGTATTTGAGGTCATTGTGAGGCTGGAACATTGCCCTTCCGACCCAGTTTCTAGAGGGTGATGATCATTCTCAGCTCCAGTATTTCACAGAACATCCTTGAGTTCGTGTTTCCCTGAATGAAATGCAACCCACCAACTCCAGTTGCTCACGTGCAGCCACAAACCATGACATTTCCAACTTCATGCTTAAATTAGGGCATTACACAAACATGTTTGTATTCCCCACCTGGTTGCTCGCCACTCATGCTTCACACCATCTTAGCCAAATAAATTAATATTTGTATCATCAGACCAGAGGATATCTTTCCAGTAAGCCAGACTCCTTTTAATTGTGTCAAAGGGATGTTTCTTCATCGATGTTCTATTAAACATTAAAACCAAATCTCTGCAGAAATGTGAAGGGTGTACCCACTTTTCTGACAAACTGTATGTACTGATTTTCTTTTTTAGGTTGTTCTGTTGAGATAGGCATTCCTTTCAAAGTCAAAAAGCTTTGATGGAATAAACAAATTATGTGATTTTTGTATGCATTTAGAATCTAAAATGAGTCAGTGGCGACCCTAAAACAAGAAAAGGGTTAAATAAACTGAATTCAATGGTTGTTTTACTTTTTTTCTCTGTAGATTATTAGTAAAGTATAAATTCCTTAAATCATAGCGTGTGCGTCTTGATTGAAGTATGTGGAACTATCAAAAATGCTGAAAATAATTACCTTGAAATTGCTGTGTAGCACATTTGATAAAAATCTTAGTGAGGGAAAAAAAATATTTTGGGAAAAAAAAGATAATAACCGTTTTTTAATACAATGTTAAAGCCCTAAATCAATTTAGTTGTGGGGCTCCAAAAAGATCCCCAATCCCTCCCTAAGGCATACTTTCTAAGCCATTTATTTATTTATTTGTCCGGCCGCGTGAGATGGGTTTTTCTACCATGTGGCCCCTGAGATTAAATGCATTTGAAACCCCTGACTTAGATGTGTAGACCTATAGTACAAAAAGTATATGAGATTTTATTATTGATTGATATTTTTAACGCAAAGCTTAAAGACAAGTTAAACCTAATTTCACAAACCTAAAATTCAGAGCACAAAGTTCAATGTAATGTCCGGAGCTTTAATCTAAAAACAAAGTTCAAGCTGATGACCAGCCACCACAACTTCATGGTGGAAACAGATGCTAGGCAAATAATAAGATGTTTAGGTGAATGTCACAAAACCATGAGACTATGGAAATAAATTCTAGGCAAATTGACGAGAAAGACCGTTAAAAACAGAATGATGTCACGCAGAAAACTGAAGTGGTTTTTTGTTGACCTATACAACGCTTCAGAAAAGTTAAAATAATTTTGCTTCAAAATGTCATGGTCAGCCTATTGCTAAGATTGTCTGATTCTGTATTGTCATGTCTTCAGAATATATTCTGCCAATAAAAAAATTCTCGAAAAGCATTTTATCTCAAGCCCATGATTTTACCAACATTCTGTTCCGTTGAAATTCAATGAATAGGTGAAGGACAAGTTAGATAATCCTCGTTCCTTCGTCGGATGGAATCAAAATTGACTCGAACTTCGGTCTAGAAAGACTGGTGAATCTCCCACTTACAGCTATAATGGCAGACATCCGCTGGCTTATTTGCCATTTAATTTGTGAGCACTTCATTTGAGTCAATGGAGAATAGACATGCCACAAGTTTCCTTGAGGAAGCCAGTGTTACAGTAGAGCAATGGCTAATGATTGAAAACATAATGAAGACACCGTCCGTCACAGCAATTCCAACATCGACAGCAAACGTCTCTTGGAGTTTTTCGCTATTAACAGGCTTGACACTGGACGTCAAGTCAATTCTTTAGTGGACAAATCCCGTTTATGCCTTTCATCTTTGCATTTGTATTTTATTAGCTGTCAACTCTGTCACCAGCTGAATTTTGCTGTACATCCTGACCCATTCAAATCATCCCCCCGGTCCAATGAACACCAGCAAATGTAGACTTTTGTATTCCCCCCCTGGTTGCTCGCCACACATGCTTCACACCATCTTAGCCAAATAAGATGTCTTTCCAGTAAGCCAGACTTCTTTTCATTGTGTCAAAGTGATGTTTCTTCATCGATGTTTTATTAAACATTAAAACCAAATCTCTGCAGGAATGCGAAGGTGTACTTACTTTTTTGAAATAATGTATGCACCGATTTTTATTTTTGGGGTTATTTTGTTGATATCAGCATTCCTTTCAAAGTCAAGAAGCGTTGATGGAATAAACAATTTTATGTGATTTTTGTATGCCTTTTGAATTTAAAATGAGTCAGTGGCGATCCTAAAACAAGAGGAGGGTAGATATTCAGATGGCAGATAGGGTTGATGGAAATATTTATAGTCTGGTTGTATTTCTTACTTGGACAATGTAAGCAATTCAGTAACTTCTCTGACCTTTATGCGACTATATCCAGTCCATTTCTACCAGCTACTTAATTCCTCTCTTAAAAGCAGACCTGATGGGTTGAACAGTATTTATGTTATGGTCCACCGGGTTCCTGAAGCAGTGGAGGACTGAGTCATTTAAACCAGTGTTTTGTAATTGAAATTATCCAATTCGTGTGGCTGTGCGGTCTAGCGAAAGCTATCTTTCATTTGGATGTATGTTTACCGGAGATGCAACGGCACCGACTGGAGGTATCCCGCGGGACTTTTATCAATGAAATAAATATTCCTTGGTTCAAAAAAGGGTGAAATATATTGTATAAACATCTGGCAGCTTTTAACCGATAATGGTTCTAATGCGTCAGAGAAACGTGTTCCTGGAATGTAAACACTTTCTTGGTCACAAGTACTCTAATGCCTTAGGGGCCGGTCACACAGACATTTGCGGCTGAATCACGGCCAGAAATTTCTGCCTTTGAGGCGGACGCCATTGGACGCACTAAGATCGCCATTCAGACGAGATACAGCGGTGCTTAACACGCAGTCGAAAATTCGCGCGCAGGTGGCAGCGCGAAACAATTTGGCACTGCTCAAATTTTCAGAGCGCGGGCACACAGCCTTTCACGAGCGTAATGAGGCTGAACCACGGCCAGAAATTCCTGGCCGTGAAGCAGATGCTGTTGAGCGCTGTAGGACGTTTGGAGACCGCCATATAGACGAGATAGAGCAGTGCTTTACTCGCGGTCGGAAATTTTCACGTGGTTGGCCGCGTTCAAAACTTTTGAGCTGCTCAAAAGTTTGAGCACGTGTTAAACCGCGTGCCGCACACGTGGTCAACACGAGGAAATGACGCGGAAATGACGCGCAAACGACGTGCTCTGGCCGCGGCCAGGGCGTGCTTACACATGGGTAGGACGGGAAATTTCAGCGGGTAATCGTGGGTGGAGCATGGTAATAGCATGTTTTGCGCCTGTATCGCGGTGTTATTACGTGAAATTAGCGTGTTACGCGTGTGACAGTCAAACGCCTTTCTCCGCGTATAAACAGCGCGAATGCCGAGCATCAGTTGTGCTCGTGACGTCAAGGGGGTGAACATGGATCCCCGTCAGCGTAGTTTCTCTTCATTTCGAATAAATCTTTCGGTGCATTCGCAATGGTCGCAACAAGGCTTTAAAGCCAGGACCTTAACTTGGCCTTTTGGCCGAGAGTAAGAATCCCGGCTCCTAAGCTTTGTAGCGTATTATGAATTGATCGATAATAGATAGTGATTAAAGAAGATAGACCAACAACACTTAAACTTATACCCGTGGTCCACACGAGAAAATGACGCAGAAATGACGCGATGAGGAAGCGGAACAGTCGCCGGCGTCTTTTTTCCGGCCATACCACAGATGAACGGCGGGTTGGCCAATTTTGCGCATTTTCCATCCCGGGCAACCACGGGCAAAAAAAAAACGCAAAATTTTAGCCGTGATTCAGCCGCAAATGTCTGTGTGACCCGCCCCTTAATAAGAAAACAATGGAACTCTTCTGCTGTTACTACATCTAGCATTACTGTGTTTTTCATTAAATGCAGTTACTGAATTACAATGTTTTCTGACTGCTGAACTCTTCTGCATCACTGACATTGTCACATAAAAACCTCAATCCACCAGTGGCACTGGTTGGACATGTTTATATTCATGTAAGTACAACTGAAAACAGTTATGGTGGCGCTGTCTTAAGCACAGAGTATGAGAGGGCTTAAATACTCGTCATGTGGATATTCTCCCTATCGTATTCATGATTAACGGATCCCTTAACCGGGACACTACTGAGGTCGCAACTCTGGACAGGTTAGTGTACACATTGTCATCTATTTCTTTTATCATACGGCTATTTTGAAGCATTTTAAGGGGGGTCAGCTTCTATTCAAGTATGTAAAGTAATTTGTAACAAGTTTCACATTACTTTTTGGTGTCAGTAATCTGACTATAACTGAATTCCTTTTTAAATTAAGTACCGTATTTTCCGCACTATAAGGCGCACCTAAAAGCCTTTATTTTTTTCAAAAGCTGACCATGCGCCTTATAATACAGTGCGCCTTATTTATGGATCAACATTCAGTCGCAAAGTCTTCCAACTAACTTGCAGCCGCCGACTCGATTTTCCCCCGAACGCCAAGTAGTACGCGGTGTATGCTGGGATTTATTTACTGGCGTTTCATTGGCTAACCAATGTGTCAATCATCATTTGAATCGATCACTATTGGCTAAAGTTATTCGGAGGTCAAGGGGCGGATTCTTTTTATCATTTACAGGCTGGCATTGGCTTGAACGGCAAAACAAAGCCTGCAATTGGCCGAAAAAGATGTGTCAACCATCAGTTTAATCGATCACTATTGACTAAAGTTATTCGGAGGTCAAGGGGCGGATCCTTTTCATCATTTACAGGCAGGCATTGGCCTAAACGGCAAAACAAAGCCTGCAATTGGCCGAAAAAGATGAATGTGAATAGCAAGTTAGGTCGAACTACGGCAGGGGAGGAAACAGTATTTTACTATTCTGTACTGTATTTGTAAATATTTTACTCTCCTGGATTTACTACACTCACGGATATAAGAGGACATTGGCTGCACATTATTATGGACACAACGACTTGGTGAGCTTCTCCGGGTTTTATATTATCCCAGTATCTTGTTTCAGACTTAACTCGATGTTTCTGTGATAAGGGGTGCAGATAATGGATGGAATGGAGTGTCTATTTTTAAATTAAACTCAATTCCAAGTGTTTATTGTCATATGCACAGTAAAGTTGGGAGCGAAAAAGAAAATATAAACTAAGGAATGGTTGGCATTTCTTGAATCCCAAGACTTTACCTTCCGAATGATGGAACGATGCATTTGAGTATCATCGTACGGACACCGCATCCGCACGTGTTCTCGACACGTATTTGCGTCTTTGCAAGCTTTCGGAATGTTAAGGGGGTAATAAGTTTGACTGAACTATCTGACTGTTTTGTCCATGTTCCCATTGTAGCGCCTTATAATCCGGTGCGTCTTATGTATGTCAAAAATAGGACCAAAAACTATTTTTTCGGGGTGCGCCCTATAACCCGGTGCGCCTTATAGTGCGGAAAATACGGTAATTACTAACTACTGTCTCACCCCCTACACTGTTAATTTAGCAATAAACCTTCAGTAATGACTATACATCCAGATCAGCAACTTGATTACACACATTAAAACATTTATAGTGTGGTCCAGCAGGTTTTCTAAGGAGCAGAGAGCTCGAACATCCCCCCAAAAATATAGTCAACTGTAGAGGAATCAACGTTGGATACAGCATTCAACTTTCAGGCAGACATGATGCTGCCCCTGAACACCCTCACACCCACCCTGCCAACCTTAACCTTTCTCTCCCTTTTTCCTCCCCCAGCCGAACTCCACAATGTTGAAACAGTATATCAGAGTTCACGCACAAGCAAAATGTATCATACAAATGTACCTGTTTGCAATGCCAGAAAATGATTAAACAATGTCAAACATGTGATTTAAATGCATGCTCTAATGCAACTATCTAAAGTGATTGCAGTTTGTGATGCGGCATTGGACATGTGTTATTCTAAATTGTCAAGTCAAGTCATTTTTATTTGTATAGCCCTTAATCACAATTAGTCTCTAAGGGCTTCACAAGTTATTACATATAAGAAGTTTAGGTTACTCGTATGCTATAGAGTAGAAGTGAGTTTTAAGCCTAGATTTAAACGTTTCCACCGAGGTTGCAGATCGGATCTCAGGGGGAAGAGCATTCCACAACACCGGTGCCCGGATGGAGAACGCTCTCGAACCAGCGGAACACTTCTTGGCTCTTGGGATCACCAGGAGACCAGCGCTCTCGGAACGAAGGCTTCGGGCCGGGGCATAGGGGGAGATCAGATCTGAAAGATATGGGGGGGAAAGTCCATGTATGATTTTGTATAGTAGTAGGAGAACCTTAAAATCGCATCTTAGGCTAACAGGGAGCCAATGCAGGTTAGCCAAAATTGGGATGATGTGATCGTACTTTTTTGTCCTTGTTAAAAGCCTCGCTGCAGCATTTTGTACCAGCTGAAGACTCTTGATTCTGGTCATCGAAGACCGGAAAGTAGTGCATTACAGTAGTCGAGACGGGAGGTAACAAACGCATGAATTATGATTTCCGCATCCGACTGAGAAAGTATAGGACGAATTTTAGCAATATATGTTCATTTGACAATCTGGACCAGGGGGCCGGCCAGAGCAACTTTAACGCATACCTGTCAACCACCACGGCGTATTTTCCCGTACAAAATACAAAATAATCGTACACCATATTTTTTTTTTTCTGAATGGTGCATGATGGGAAATCCCCAGGTGGAAAATGCATGCGCACAGTAGCATTACAACCGCTCGCTTCCTTTGCAACGAAAAAAAACTATACCAAGATAGAGGCTTCCGGGGCGAACTCCTTTGACTTGATTGATTTGCCGTTTCGTGATAGTCGGTGTATGTCGGATGGTACCTATCATTGACTGATTTGCGTTTTTCCGTACAGATTTCTTTGTATGTTAAGGCCATGCAGTGATTCTGGTCAAAACCGGGCATACTGACTTAAGTACCTCCGCTCTACCGCTGTGGACATCAGAACAAGCCTTCACCTTCATCAAGCTGGGACCAAAGTCTATCTTATGACACCAGGTATTGATTGGTGTGACTTTAGATGGGATTCTATCAAATTACAATAACTCCCAGTTGCCTTAATTTTTTTCTATAGTTGTAATCAAGCCAACTACGTTCTTATTTATTCGAATGGTGCAAGCCAAAGTTCTAACTTGTGACATTTTTTGTTTTATTTCCTATTCTTGGTTTTTGTGTAAAGTATAAATTCCTTAAATCCAAACGTGTGCGTCTTGATTGAAGTATATTGATCCATCAAAAATGCTGAAAACCTTGAAATTGCTGTGGAGAAAATTCTTCAAATGTTTTTTATCCATTTTTCTAATATAATTATCTGAAAACGGATATGGCATTCCAAAAAAAGACTAGCTCAGTCTAGAAAAACAATAAACTTGCCTCAATGTAATTGGTCAATCAATTATTTATTCAAACAATTTACAGACCAAGCAAAGTTCGCTACACATCTGAACAGTGTATCATCATCTGGCACTTTTTGACATCGGTTTCAGTAAAACTGAAGGAAGGGATGGTGTGTTTTTCCACATTAACATCAAGTCAGACACTGATTGCAATGTCACATACGCAAAGTTCTGCATATAACGTCAACCTGAGCAGTCATCAGCTTTTGAAGATAATTGCATTAAATCTCCCTGATGACAAGTGTGAGGACAAATCTCCGGGCGTTGACAAGTGGTGAAAATCGAGCTGGATTAATCAGCTGTCACCTGAGCTTCTTCACAAGTGTACGCGTCTCCACCGTCACTTCAAATACTGTCCTATATTCGTCCTCATCAATTGGTGAAACCTCCATTCTTAATTCATTTTGGCACCCTGACATTTTCTGCAGAATCGAAAAAGGAAAATTATGCAAGATTATGTCACCAGCGACCCCGCCGCACACTTTTTTTTTATCGTTGCACGCCAAAAAAAGTGTTAGTCAATTCTGTGTCCGCCCAGTCATTGATCATTTTGGAGGGTATGGATTTCTAGTATATTGCTATACTGCTCTGGATAATGTCACGGCCGTTGAGCATATATCAAATGTCCTCTTTAATAGATATTCAAACTGGGTATCGAGAGACAAATACCAAAGATAACCTCTGATACCTTGGAACTCTGTTAGGTAGGGGTCTGTTACCAACCGCATTTAAAACCCGGGACAAGATTGCAATAGGAACGGCATCCATTTGGGGTGAACAACACTACTTCTGATTTTCATTGATAGCAATGTATTAATTTAACCAACTATTTTAAAATAGGCATTTTTGTTTTTACTAAATTCAATTAAAAACATTTTTATGTGTAGTTTTTCCATTAAAAAAAAAAAAACAGAAAACAACATTTTTGTCTGGTATAGGTTATGACAAACATTTTACAATTTTATATTATTTGTTTTGCCATTTGCCCCTAGTGGGTGGTGGCTAGAGTCAAGAACACCTTCACATTCACCAAATATTCAGCTCTTCTCAAACTGACACTGAACATTAAGCCCACAGCACAACAATGGGTTGAGTTGCTGTGCCATGCAACCCTTCATCAGCAGTTTGAGCTGCGTCGATATCAGTCATTCTTAATTATCTTTTGCTGTTCACTTCCATCCCTAGCACAAACTCCCACCTCACATTCACAATATTTGTTATCAGATACTATTTACATTTCGGTCTGATCTGAAAGTATTCCACAGGGTGGCAGATGCTAATGAATAGGTCAAGAAATGGTTACTTTGTATTTTTGCAGATTCAATGACATAATTTAAGCAAAATTACACAATGTTCGTCTTGTTTTTAAATTGCAAACTAAAATGTTCTGGGATTTTAATTTTGTCTTTTCTTGTACTCCTATTGCATTTTGTTATTATTAGTCAATGAAAATGCAGACTAATATCTGTAATGACAGGAGTTTAGTCTCGCTTAGTTTACGTCTTGTATCGTATCAGTGTTGACGAAAATACTTTTGTTTTTTGCTATACAAATCAAATACAATTCAAAACTTGTGTATTGCAGATAATTTGACATTTTTATGAGCTAAATTGCCCTTGTGTTGATATTTAGTTAGGGTTGGCCAAGAAATTTAGGACATGAATGTGATTTCTGTGATGAATGTGAATGTATTGGGTGATATCACTATGAACATTATAATAGATATTTGCAAGCTTTTGCAAGAATTTGTCCGTAATATGGCAGCAGTCATCAAAAACCCTATTCATTGATGAAGAATATTGACAAGAAATATGACTCCGTGAATGCCTATTCAAGTGTTTCCCAAGGAGGTAAAGGATGCATGTCGAGGAGAGAGACAGGAAAATTGCTGAGCTGGAGAGAAAAGTTGAAGATCTGGAGCAGTATTCGAGAATCAACGATGTGATTGTGACTAGGCTGAAGATCAAACCTCGCTCATAAGCCAAAGCAGCTGCTACCATGACCGGCAACATCGTGTGGACATTGGTGACAGTGCCTCTGGACTGGCAGACTGGGGTGGTGGTTGCCCTCTTTACGAAGGGGGACCGGAGAATGTGTTCCAACTACACGGGAAATCACACTTCTCAGCCTCCCTGGTAAGGTCTATTCAGGGGTACTGGAGAGAAGGGTGTGCCAGGAGGTTGAATCTTGGATTCAAGAGGTGCAGTGAGGTTTTCGTCCCGGCCGTGCAACACTGGACCAGCTCTATACCCTCTGCAGGGTCCTTGAGGGTGCATGGGAGTTTGCCTATCCAGTCTACATGTGTTTTGTGGACTTGGAGTAGGTATTCGACTGTGTTCCCCGTGTGGGGGTTGCTTCGGGAGTATGGGGTACCGCACAGTCTTATCTGGGCTGTGCGGTCCTTGTATGTCCGGTGCCAGAGTCTGGTCCCCATTGCCGGCAGCAAGTCAGATTCGTTCCCGGTGAGGATTGGACTCCGCCAGGGCTGCCCTTTTGTCACCAGTTCTGTTCATTACTTTTATGGACAGAATTTCTAGGCGCAGCCTTGGTGGGGATGGAGTCCGGTTTGGGGGCCTCAGCATTGCATCACTGCTTATCATGTGGTGCTGTTGGCTTCTTCAGGCCGTGATCTTCAGCTCTCACTGGAGCGATTCGCAGCCGAGTGTGAAGCGGCCGGGATGAGTATCAGCACCTCTAAGTCCGAGACCATGGTACTCAGCCGGAAAAAGATGACATGCTGCCTCTGGATTGGGGATGAGATCATCCTCAAGTGGAGGAATTCAAGTATCTTGGGGTTTTTTCACAAGTGAGGGTAGGATGGAACGAGAGATTGACAGCCGGGTCGGTGCAGCGTCTGCCGTCATTCAGACCCTGTACCGGTCCGTCGTGGTAAAGAGTGAGCAGAGCCGAAAGGCAAAGCTCTCGATCTATCGGTCGGTCTACGTTCCTACCCTCACCTATGGTCATGAACTATGGGTTATGACCGAAAGAAAACGATCCTGGATACAAGTGGCTGCAATGAGTTTCCTCCGCAGGGTGTCTGGGCTCTAAGGTGAGAAGCTCAGTCATCCGGAAAGGACTCTCTGTGGAGCCACTGCTCCTTCGCATTGAGAGGAGCCAATTGAGGTGGCTCGGGTATCTGATAAGGATGCCGCCTGGATGCCTCCTTCGGGAGGTGTTCCGGGCATGTCCCACCGGCAGGAGGCCCCGGGGGAGACCCAGTACACGCAGAACAGACTATTTCTCTAGGCTGGCCTGGGAATGCCTCAGGATCCCATCGGATGAGCTGGAGGAAGTGGCTGGAGATAGGAACGTCCGGGCTTCCCTGTTAAGGCTGCTGCCCCTGTGACCCAAGCGGAATACAATGGATGGATGGATGGAAAATAAGTTACAGAAAACATGGGTTATGAACTGTAAAATATATATCAAACTTAATGGACCAACTGAACAAGCTAGAGTATTGGTAATTCGGAACATAGAAGAATTGAATAGATATGAATAAAAGTATAAGTGAGTGTAAAATAGTGTGCAAGTCAGGGAAGATGAACTCATGTAATGACATCCAACCAAAATACATTTATGACTGATTGTGAAATAGGACTCCATTCAAACTATATTAGAGCAAGAACTATCAGAATTGAGATGTATTGAATTAGACGCTGGCAGCCAGTTCCCATCGTTCATCTTAAATAACTGTACGTATTAAACTGAAAATGAATATAATGATGTGGTTAAATCAGAGGAGAAATTTTCAATGATTCACATTAACATTAGAAGTATGTATGCAAATTTTGGACCAATTACAGCAGTTTGAGAACACATTTAGTGTTATTGCAGTCTCTGAAACCTGGTTCAATGAGGGAAAATTAGTCGATTTTGAAATAAATAATTACAATTTAACTATGTAAATAGATCAAATAAAACAGGTAGGGGAGTCGCTAAATATCTGCACAAGAAATTTACATTTAAAAAAATATAAACATCTCAATGGTAATCAATAATTGACTTGAATGCTTAACATTATAAACAAAAAAGGAGAAATATTGTAGTCAGCTGTGTATACAGATCACCAGGCCCTAGTGTAGAAAACATATTTAACAATAAACGATATAACACTATTCATCTGTGGAGATTACAATATTGACCTGATGAATCCAATCATAAAACCACTAACGACTATTTTAACACAGCATACGTTTATATCCAACTATATTACGACCTGGTAGAATTACTTCACATAGTGCAACACTTATTGACAATATCTTTACAAATAATATTGACTTTACCAATGTTAGTGGGTTATTGGTTTGTGATATTTCTGACCACCAGTTTTTACATTTTATGATAATAAGGTAACTAATCAAAAGTCAACTCTAAAATTTATTTTCAAACGAATGACAAATGAAGAGATAATTAAATCACTTAATGAGGACTTAAGTAAAAAAATAAAAATGCTATATATGATACAGATGATGTGGACAGTGTCTTTGATATATTTGGGGGAATTTTCAGGACAGAATATAATAACAATTGATTGTTTTAACATATACATGGTATTAGTTAAGCAAATATTACATAGCATTTTGAAACCATTAACCGACATCTGTAATTTATCATTTGTAACTGGGAAATTTCCAAATAAAATGAAAATAGCAAAAGCGACCCTACTGAGGATAAGCAGTGCAGATAATGGATGGATGGATGGAAAAGCAGAGTTTCTGAGCTTTCTGACCTTCTTTCAGGAGTAGTTGCGTCATTTCCTTCATATAGAGGCTCTATTGACCCACTCATGAATGAGTTTAATGCTACCCTGGCTAGTGTCGTACGCCTTGGTTTACTGATGAAACTAGATCGCTTAAAAAAGACTGCAGAAAATCTGAAAAAAAATGGCGCGCTACCAAGCATGAGGTTTACGTCAAACCTGGTGTGATAACTTGTTAAAGTATAAAGCAGCCCATTCCTCTTCAAAATCAGCCTATTTTTCGAAGGCGAGTGCGGCACAAAAGAATAACCCCAAAATCCTTTTCGACACTGTAGCATCAAGACAACAGATTATTCCAGATAGTTCTACCCATTCAGCCCATGACTTTATGGTCTTCTTTAATAAGAAGATTCAACGCATACGAGAAGAAATTTCCAAAGACTATAATAATGCATCACTTATTAAAGGTCTGAAATCTATAGATGCGCAACATGGAGGCTGTCCAGGGATTTTTTTCCCGATTTAGTTATCTGTCACTTGATAATCTTAAACAGGTGGTGAATATGGCCAAACCGACTACTTGCCTTTTTGACCCGCTTCCGGGTTCGCTGATTAAAGGTATTTTTGGGGTTCTTGGACCTTCAGTTCTGAATATTATACACATATCACTCTCCTCAGGTGTAGTTCCAGTGGCTTTTAAGTCCGCTGTTATTAAACCTACATTGAAACGACCCAACCTTGATCCAGAAAGCTTGTGTAATTATAGACCTGTGTCAAACCTACCGTTTCTTTCTAAAGCACTTGAAAAAGTCGTGGCACAGCAGCTGAATGATTTTATATCCGAGAACAATCAGGAATAAGGATTCAGGGCTAACCACTCTACTGAGACGGCCCTGATTAAGGTGAGCAATGATCTTCTACTGGAAACGGACTCCAAAGTTTCATCACTCTTGCTGCTGCTGCTGGACCTTAGTGCTGCCTTTGACACTGTGGACCATAATATTTTACCAGAACGGTTGGAAAAATTGATTGGTCTCTCAGGAACCGCTCTCTTATGGTTCAGATCCTACCTCTCAGATGAGACGCACTGTGTTAAATATGGTGAAATGACATCTGAGCCCTTTAGTGTTACCTGTGGTGTTCCGCAGGGTCAGTACTTGGCCCCCTTCTTTTCAGCATTTACATGCTTCCATTAGGTGATATTATTCGCAAGTATAATATCCGTTTTCATTACGCAGATGACATTTAACTATATCTTCGGATGGAGGAATCTGCCACACTGAACTGTGGAAATTTGTAGGCCTGCCTCACTGAGATAAAAGAATGGATGACACTCAACTTCTTGCACCTTGACTCTGAAAAGACTGAGATGCTAGTTATTGGTCCATCTAAATGCAGTGATTTGTTCTCAAAAACGGCTCTGAACATTTACAAATGTAATATCACCCAGAGTGACTCAGTCAAAAATGTTGGTGTCATATTTGACCCCGATCTGTCCTTTCAACACACGTTAAGAATATTACTAGAACAGCTTTTTTCCATCTTTGCAACATTGCCAAAATTTGCCCTATGCTGTCTCAATCGGATGCAAAAATTATAATTCATGCGTTTGTTACCTCCCGTCTCGATTACTGTAATGCACAACTCTCCGGTCTCCCGAAGTCCAAAATCAAGAGCCTTCAGCTACTACAAAATGCTGCAGCGAGGCTTTTAACTATGTAAAGTAAATTACTCTTAGTTATTGTGTATTTCTGAGACACCTATGTTACAAATTAACCGGATGAGATTAACTTGTTTAATCTGATGAAATTAACTTGTTTTAACCTGTTTTTCTATTTTAATACACAAGTAATCATTCACACACACACACACACACACACACACACACATATAGACTCACTCAAAAATCCACGCATTTCAGTATTTTTCCATTGTATGTAATGTAATGCGCATGCGTGACTTTTCAATAAATAAGCGCGACTGCCCCGCATGCGGTAGAAGGAACGAGAGAGCCAAACGACTCAGATCGGCCCTTCTCCTACTGCAGTAGTCCTACCAAACCTTATTTCTTGCGTTTGCCTGTTTTCTTTGGTCAGTCGAAGGGGCCGAGTCTAATACTTTATTTTTGGACTCTACAAACTAAGACAAGAAAGTTTTATCACATTACCCTGATTTTAGCTAAGGGCCCGGTCACACAGCCGTTTGCGTCTGTATCGAGGCTGAATCACGGCCAGAAATTTCTGCCTGTGAAGCGGACGCTGTTGGACGCTTTGAGATCGCCATACAGACGAGGTACAGCAGTGCTTTACACGCGGTCGGAAATTCACACGTTGATGGCCGCGCGAAAAAGTTTTGCGCTGCTCAAAACTTTAGACCACGTGGTACACACGAGGTAATGACGCGGAACGACGTGCTATGGCCGCGGCCAGGGCGTGGTTACACGTGGGTAGGACGCGAAATTTCAGCGGGTAATCATGGGTGGAGCACAGTCATAGCATGTTCTGCGCCTGTATCGCGGTGTTATTACGTGAAATTAGCGTGTTACGCGTGTGACGGTCAAACACCTTTCTCCGCGTATATACAGCGCGATTTGCCGAGCACACGTCAGTTAAGGGGTGAACATGGATCCCCGTCACCGTAGTGACCTCGTCTTAATCCATTTTTATTTCTTGACATTTATTTTATTATTTATTATTTTTTGTTGGGAATGTAATACAACTTAAACCATTCCGTCTTTGTTTTTGTTGTGAACGTAATCGAACGGTAATGCACACCGTATATAAATCACATTTGAGAACTGTTATGCACTCTACCGTAAAGCTTATTATGCAGAAATAAGCTTTATAGTAGAGTGCATAACAGTTTCAATACGAGCGATTTGAATAGAAAAAGGCAAAATAAACATGTTACCTGCTCAACAAAACAAAGACGTTTAATACGGAAGCCCGATAGTGACAAAAAGCAGTTCAAATCATAAGAATAGCAGGCGATTATGTAATATGGCTGTTCATGTTCGATGTCAGGAAACACGTACTTAGTATCCTTTCGGATCTATGAATTACTTTTGTTGACGATGGTGGTAGTTCCTGGGCCTTTTTCACTGGGACTGGTGGATCCATGTGGTCCTCTCGTCGATCTTAACGACTGTTGGAGTTGTTAGCTGGATGACGTATGGACTTTCCCAACGTGGAGACGCCCAGTGTTTCCTTTTTATGGGTCGTACCAGGATTTGGTCACCAGGCTTCAACAGTTTCTGTGTGGGGAGAAAAAGAAACAGCTGCTTACGAGTTCTTTGGCTAGTCCTCCCTACTATTTTATAGTTTGATGAAGACCATACAAATTACTTCAGAAAAAAAACGTCAAGGATTTTTACATCCTGTTTAATCATCCATCATCCCTCCTTTTATGACATGGGACATCCCATTGCTCAATTTTGCCATTGCTGGGAATAGGTAAAGGAAAACACTGCTTGTTTTCCTTCAAGTTCTGTCAACCGAATGTTTTATTTCCCATTTGTTTTAATCGGCATAAACAGCTTTCAATTTGACGAAAGCCTTAATAACTAATATTAACGGATTCCGACCAACAATTAAATTATCCAAACTTCTCCAGTTGGTTTGATGGTAGTTTCTTATCTATTCTCAAATGTAATTTTCAACTTAAAACAGTTTTCCTCTGAAACAAATATTTTGTTACCATCTCTAACATTTAAAGAGATTTTTATTCAGGCTCCCTGTCTCCTTCAAGTTCAAAAAAGGTCATGGATTTCCCAGCAATGCAAAAAACCTTCAGTGTTAGTCGGTGAATAGATCTGAGTTTGCTTGCGCTGTAAACTGGACCATGGAACACCATATTAAAACATGACATGTAACAATTAATCTCTATAAGTCGAATGGGGGCTTGCACAGATGTCCACCTCACTAGGCGCCAAACTTCATCATTCTATTCTTCCTTTTTGGTGGACTCGACAGCCGCCGGATCCCAAGATTCTACGTCAAATAAATACAGTCTAAACAATTTCCCCTTCAAAATTGTCAATCTGGTTTTTTTGTAAATATCAAATTGGGCTGATTGCACTGTTTCAGTCACTGAATTGCTTAACTATCATCATAATTATAAATAACCCATTAATTAAATAATCAAATAGCAAAATACAATCCTTTTGATTTCACTATTGTTATGATTCACTCTTCCTTTTTAATCATAAACATTGCATTATCAACTTAGGCCAGTCTTAAGCATTACTTTGTAAACATGTTCTTCTTTGCTTGTTTATTTTGAAACTTTTCATCTTTTTAAATTCTATATAAACACATTAACCCTGGAAAACACAAGAAATATAATCTAAATATTTATAAATCTATACAAAAAAAACAAATACAAAAACAATTTTTATCTTTTTTATGATGAACAAATTTAAAGTCAAAAACACAAAATCCCCAAAAATGCATATTGGCCAATCGTAAGAGAAAAATGGCGTCTCGGAGGTTACCAGCTTTCGATTTGTGGATTACCTTGTTATTTAAGAAATTATGTTGTAACATAATTGGCATAATTGGCATGGCATTGTTTATAACGGCGTTATGCCCAAAACTCCTCATGTCATACTTGTGTGCCCCGGCACACTGGTTAAAAAAAAAACACTGGTCTATTCTTGAAAAATATACATCAGAAAAAAAACTAAAAGCTTATTAAAAGTGATGTTTAATTTAACATTTTAAAATATATTTCTACAGTTGTCGAATTTTCAATCCTGGTGAGACTACATGTCCTATGGAATCCTCTAGAAATATTTATCTTCAGCAGAAAAAAGTGCTAACTTCTTAAAGCAGAACAAACATTTGACTTTAAAGCTTTCTCCGTTTTCCTGACAGAGCACTTTACTAAGGTTTTGCATGCTGTCGCGGTGGGGTAGCAGCGGTATGTAAAACGCTTACAATGGCAGGCTTCCGCCAATAGTCCGGGGCTCCATCAAGGTGTAGGGAGGAATGAGGAGGGGGCTTTCACAATGGAGCAACAAGCTCTCAGCAGGAGTCCTTTCACTGGAGAGAATATGGTTAAAGAATATGATGATCTTAAGGATTTCTTTCTTCACTTTTGCAATGTAGCTTGCATATGAATGTGGTTTCCTTGCAAATGTTCCGGTGAAGATCTCAATCTCAACTCCCAACAGCCAATTCAACAGCTAATCCATTGCCGTAAGGTGCCGCTGAGTACAGCGTTCTGTTTGTTTGGAAAACGTGAAACCAAGAGAAGGGACGGAGCGGATTTAACCCCTTAACGTTCTGGACTGTTGAGAAGTAAAGTCCCGTCTTCATGATGTCAACAGTTCCTGAAATGTGTCGTGCCACATTTCATTGGAAAGCTTAAACTCTTGAGATTCAAGTTATTCAAAATATTCTCATCACAGAAACATCACAATCAGTCTGAAACAAGATCCCCCAAAACTAGGCGGTAGCCAGCTCATGAGATCATTCTTTTCAAACATGGCGTCTACATCCAGGACTGTTCAGTGAATCCAACCGTGAAGAATATTTACTCCAAAACACATGATAATGTCAACAGACAAAAAATTGAAAAAACAAAAAAGCATTTCTGTTAGACATTCCTTGTTATGGGGCATCTATTTTGCCCCATGGACGTTAGCATCTGACCTTTTGATTGACACCACACGCTACCAATATCAGGCTTTTTTGGGGGGTCCACAACTCGCATTAGCCTATAAGGGCCTGTAATAATAAAACGGAAATCACCTACTTTAGCTCCGAATACCTTTGGCCAGTAGTGACTGATTCAAATGATGATTGACACATTAGTTAGCCAATGTTATTTTGGAAAGAACGATAAGCAGATATACACTGTGTATTCAAATTAGACTCCAAAATAAACATGTGTAATGTCACTTGTGATTTGTTTTAAAGTGCCATTATCAACTGCAAGCGTGCACAATCATTGATTATCTGCAAAGAGAACTCAAACGTTAATGAGCAACAATGATTGACAATAAATATTGACACATTGGTTGGCCAACAATATTCCAACATAACCATATGCATATTGATGATGTATATTTAAATCAGAGGTGGAAAAAAAAGTGCGCCATGCCACTCAGGATCAATTTTTACGCCTGATAATGACGCGCTGGTGTGTACAATTAGTGATAGACTTCTGGAATCAGAAGTCAAACATTTAGAACTCTTTTAAAATGTCTAAAAAATCGCCCAAACTAAAATACACAGTTGCAGAGATTGGCCTCTTTTGGAAACGCCTAGACCTACCCGAAAAATGTGAAAGACACGATTTGTTTTTTAGATTGTGATTGAATTTGACCTGGCAAGGCTTCAAGCGATTGTCTCACCTGTTTTCCAGCTAAGACGCCCATGCTACACTCATCTGCAGCCATTTGATTGCAAACAAATATTTATTCAGGCAAGATTAAAAACCTATTTTTTGTGTTCCAACTCAGATTACCGAATGTTAGTAGCACTTTAAGTGATTGTTTCAGTTCGGGATAAAACTTCAGTGTGTTACTATTCAAAAAAGACCAAAACTGTCCATATTCTCTAAGCGGTTTAAGAAAAGCATTCCATTTTCTTTGGATACGTCTAATTTCACAGGAACATTAAGGGGTTAAAAAAAAAAAAAACCTTTCCCACTTGATGAATGCGTAACTTGAAAGACGGTGCTTGAGAGAGGTATTGAGGAGGTGGAACGCAGCTGGGCTTGAGTACCGGGAAACAAAAAATAAACAAGCTTGTAGCTTCTGGCGTAAGCCGGAACGCTATTAGCAATGATTAAAAAGCCATTATGCCAACAGCTTGAGAGCTGAAATAAAGGCTAGGCCCTCTCTACCCGAATACTCCCCTGCATTTTGTAATGGGATGGGAGTACAGGTACTTTCCCCCCCTGGTCCCCGAGGGGCCTGTAATTGCTATTAAGGAGGTCCTTGGTGGAGTCACAGAATCTGAGAAATGATCTCAGATCGAGATTTTGCTTTAACTGACCTTCAATGTGAGCCTACAAAATCCATCGGGAAATTGCCTATATTATAATGGTTTATATTTTGAAAACAAGGAAAAAAAAAGAGTGACCTTTTCCGTGAGCATGTCAAACATATGGGCAAAATTTTTTTTATCAGAACGCAGAAATGGAGGACATCTTCGAGTTGTTTGAAGCCCAGAGACAAAATGGATGTGGAGTGCCTTTTGGCTGTGTTTGTTTGCAATCTTTCTAAATTGCACAAGCCAGATAATATGAAGGGTGAACCACTTCTACTGGTTGATGTTCTTCTAATTATTTTATTATGTGGCTATTTTAAAGCCGTTTTAGAGGGATGCCTTCAAAGAGAACATATTCTGTATGGTAATTTGTAACAAGTTGCTTTCAGGGCAATACACTACGTTTGGTGTGAAAAATCTGGGGCCTAACTGAACTTTTAAACGAAGTAACTAATATCAGTAACTAATTACTGTTCTTTAGTAACTCACCCAACGCTGGTTTTAACCACTACGAAGACACGTTGACAATTTTTTTTTTAAGTTATTAGGAAGATGGCAGAAAACCTTGTCAACCTCTAGAAGAGGGACCAAGAACTGTGATATATAATGACTTTTATTATTTTAAATGCATGTTCAAGTGTTATTTTACCAAGGTACACAACAATATCTATCAATTAGTTTCCGCCACAAGGGGAATATATTAAACATTATACATTATATGATTCAGTCTGTTCTGGGACAAAAAACAGCGGCTTGTTCAGATGAAAAAATACACGCTTTTTTCTTGTTTTCTTTGTTGTCTTTTCCCACCATTTCCTTTCTGTTTTCCCTTTTTTCCCCTTCTATTCTTGTTTTCCCCTTTCTTTCCCTTCACTCTCTTTTTCCTTTTTTTTTCATTTGTAATTTTTTTCATTTTTATTCCCTTCCCCTTTTTTTTGCAAAAGGCCAAGCTAAAAATGTGAAAAGTCTCCAAAGCTTGTATTATTAAATGCGCTTTTACGCAATTGTTTTCAGTTGCAGCACAAAATAGATCAACATCTAGTGGTCAAACATTCCACACTGTCCCTTCAAAGAAATAATTGAATTAAATGCAAAGAAGTAAACATTTTCGTTGATTCTGTGTACATAGTTCAAGTCCGTCTGTATAATTTAATCATAAACTACTTTATAAATCCCGTTTTTTTTTTTGTGATGTGGGCGTGTTTATATGAGACCTATAGGTTCCAAAACGGCAAAACCAATATTTGTGGAAGTTTACAAAGTTGTACTGTAGGCCTCCATGAACGTTTTTAGCTACATCTTTTGTCAAGGCACCCCCAATAAATACCAACAAAATTGATAAACATCTGCTTTTGTGGGGTCTCTAGCACTGTCTGGTGGCCAAATTGGGTACTGCTGCTTTTGACCACTGACCACGCTAGGCATCCAAATCGAATCTTCTATTGGAACCAACACCTTGATTACTGCAGTGGTTTTTTATGCACAAGTTTCAACAAAATAAGGTCCGCAACCGGATAACCGTAGTGACCGTCACATGTCAGTGGGCTGCAGTAATACAAAAAGTCCTTATCTCCTATACCTGTTCAAATGTGTAGTTTAAACATCATTGCTATTCATTAGCCCATTCTTAAGGTCTTTGTTAGCATGAAGCTCAATATGAAAGACTAGTTTGCCTGCTGACTTTTTATGCTGTTGCCTTTCACTTTCATTCACTGAGGTGTAGGTAATATCAACCTTTGCGTCCTCCCCCTGAACTGAAACACACTCCCAGATACGCCCGTAAGTGCAAACCCGCAGAGGGCAAGTCCCATCGGCCTCTGCCAAGAGAGCAATGGCTAATGAGGTAAAAGTAATTGGACACGGCATCATCACTTATCCACACCAGCATAAGCAAACATCCAAAAACATGAGATGAGGGTCAACGAGCGGAGGGGAGGGAAGGTGAACTTTTTTTCTCTTCAAAATTGGAAAAAGTCAAAACAAAGTCAGCAAAGTGTTTTCCTGTTTTGTTCGGGCACAGATGAGGTAGCCAGAAGGTGTTTGTGTCTGTGTGTTTGCACACGTGTGTCTGTGGGAAAGATGCCCCCACCCGCCATGAGCTGCTTCCTTGGCAAATATAGAGAACGGTTCTGCCAAATTTGACTCTTTCTCAATGACAACGCGGTCACCGCAGACGCTAAACGAAGAGAAGTCTAGTTAACCTGTCATGGTCGCCTTGGTGACCAGTCTGCCCCGCCCTCTGGGCAACAGCTGAAGCAGTTCAACTAATTGTGTCTGCTATTTAAGGCTGGATTCTGGGCTTTGCGGGTGCTGGCTCATTATACATATCTACACAATCCCAGGTCTGTTATGCCTTGTCCTGTTTTAGGTTTAAACATTTTCCGTCTGTTATGCCTTGTCTTGTTTAGTTGAGTTGGAAGAAACTTGTTTGTTTTGTCATGTCCCAGAGTTATGGACAACTTTTATTTTGTTAAATAAAACCTATGGATCGTCAACGCATTTGAGTTCTCCCTTCCTGCCTCCTGCTTCCGTTCTGGTCCGGTCACCCCTTTCCATTCCACCTCGTTTCGCCTGCCAGCCCGACTCCGCTGCCTGCCAGCCCGACTCCGCTGCCTGCCAGCCCGACTCCGCTGCCTGCCAGCCCGACTCTGCTGCCTGCCAGCCCGACTCTGCTGCCTGCCAGCCCGACTCCGCTGCCTGCCAGCCCGACTCCGCTGCTCCTGTTTTGCCGGTTCTGATTTTGACTCTCGCCTGTTTTTGCCAATTTTGACTCTCTCATGTTTTGCCGGTTCTGATTTTGACTCTCTCTGGTCTTGTCTGTTCTGATTCCGCCTGCCCTGCCTTGCCTGTTCTGATTCCGCCTGTCCTGTCTGAACCGCCACTCTTCTGAATCGGTCTGTCCTGAGTGCGACTCTTCTGAATCGGTCTGTCCTGAGTGCGACTCTTCTGAATCGGCCTGTCCTGAGTGCGACTCTTCTGAATCGGCCTGTCCTGAGTGCGACTCTTCTGAATCGGCCTGTCCTGAGTGCGACTCTTCTGATTTTGCCTGTCCTGTTTATCTGTCTTGTTCTCGTCGGTTCTGCCTGTCTGTTATCCCCTGTCCAGTTTGCCCGCCGGACCCCCCCCCTGCCGCGCGCCGATTCCGATCCGCCTGACGCAGATGGCGCCTGCCTCTCCCCGTTCCTGCGTGTTCGGAGGAGGGAGCGGGGTTGCCCCAATCGTGAGCGTCGAACCATTCCGGGGCGCGAGGTAGTAATTCTTTCTTTTTGGGACCTCGGGAGCTGTCCCTTAAAGGGGGGGGCTCTGTCATGGTCGCCTTGGTGACCAGTCTGCCCCGCCCTCTGGGCAACAGCTGAAGCAGTTCAACTAATTGTGTCTGCTATTTAAGGCTGGATTCTGGGCTTTGCGGGTGCTGGCTCATTATACATATCTACACAATCCCAGGTCTGTTATGCCTTGTCCTGTTTTAGGTTTAAACATTTTCCGTCTGTTATGCCTTGTCTTGTTTAGTTGAGTTGGAAGAAACTTGTTTGTTTTGTCATGTCCCAGAGTTATGGACAACTTTTATTTTGTTAAATAAAACCTATGGATCGTCAACGCATTTGAGTTCTCCCTTCCTGCCTCCTGCTTCCGTTCTGGTCCGGTCACCCCTTTCCATTCCACCTCGTTTCGTGACATAACCTTTAGGGAAATTTAGGAAAAGAGGCGAGCATGTTGGCATGATATACAAAGTAAAGCGTTGAGGTTACATGAGGTGCTGGACAGAAACTAATAAACATGGTGGTACTGAATTAAACAGCAGGAGTTGCTGATAGTTTACCACCAGAATTAGTTTAAGACAGTATCATTTATCTTTAAAGGTGCAATTCCTAAAAACATTTATCTGGTATTACTACTTTTAAGTTATTCATTTTACAGTTCATTGATTTTTACAAGAATGATTAATCCAAAGTAAAAATGAAGACACAAGCAGAATGCACAGGTGTTTAATTCTTAAAAAACTGTGATTTATTTATATTTCAAGAAAATCATATCAATAAAACAAAGAATAAATTGCATCACGACAAACTTGTGTGCTTCTAATTAATTAATGGTAAAGTGTGAGAGAGAAAGTGTATTCTGCAGTAATTGAAAGGAATGATGGGTAAATTGGACGTTAAAAATAATCAACTGAGCAAAATGATCAGAAATAATTTCATAGTGTGCCAGAATAAAATTATATGCCAAGTGTTACACCCTGACAACGTGCAGCTGGGAGCAATCCTAATCAGACAATCTGCAGCCTATCCTCATCAATACACCATAGGATAAAAACAGCCCTGACTAGCCATTCAGATCAGATTCAGATTCAGATTCAGATCTACTTTATTGTCATTCTAGTACACGTGTATACAGAACGAAATGTCGATGCATCTGACCCCCACAGTTTCCTTGAATGTACAGATATAAATAAAGTTGTATTGTATTTTGGCTACGTATAGTATTTTACCATAGTGCCGATAGTGCAAGAAGAGTAGCTAACCAGATGTGCAAAATGGGCAGTCAGGTTAACAAGTCAGGTACACAGTAACATTAACACTGTAACAATAACGCTGTAATTACAATGGTGCAGCGTGTAATCATTGAACGACTGCTTCCTCGTACGTCCCAGACCCTTTAATGGAGATTTTAATTTCTTTCGTGGGTTGACCCCATGCGAATTATTGTTCAGCTATCAGCCATTTGCGTGCTTAGCATCTCATCCAGATTACTAGAAGATGGTGAAACAGTGGCTATGATGGAGGTCTTGGTGCGTCCCCCCAACGAGTCTTGCAGTATGCGTGTCAGCTTGGACTCTCTGTATGGGATGTGAGGTCTCTTCTCCACCAGGGCAGTGATGACGCGGCCAAGTGTCAGGAGGGACTGGTTAATATTCCCGGCCTCTCGTGCCCGCTTGTCCACTGCACCGGAACGTCCAATGTTCTCGCTTCCCGCCAGGTCCACCAGGTTGAGTTTGCCGATCTTGACCAGCAACGACTGCTTCCTCGTACGTCCCAGACCCTTTAATGGAGATTTTAATTTCTTTCGTGGGTTGACCCCATGCGAATTATTGTTCAGCTATCAGCCATTTCAGTACTTAAGGTGAAGCTCTATAATGGGCTGCCACTTTTTTTTGATTACCCACATTTTAACGCTGAGCTCTGGTCCTTCTGAGCTACCTGGGCTATAGATGGCCATTCCCTCGGCACTATATCACAGATCACTACACCTGTCACTCTTAAGTTTTCCAGCAATCACTCTGAGACCATTATTGTTTGGTCGTACATGGCCCAACCTCGCCTTTGATTTTAGGTAGGCGGTGGTTAGAGAGAGTGGTGTTGTCATGCCACCTGTTTACGCTCTGCCAAACTCCCTCCCAGTACTCATAGGGCCGAGGCTTCTGCCCCGCTAGAGTATAATGATCTGGCCCAGGTGTTTAGTGAAAAGCCCTTTCTCTTCCCCTATACTGTCCTTAAGATTGTTCGAGAGACCTCCTGCCGGGGGCCCCCCTTCCCAGGAAGATGGCTCTACAAAATCCTTCTCCTGGAAAGGGAGGCTTTATATTGCTTATTGTTTATATATTTATATCACCAAATCCCATGCCTCAGGTATCCTCAGGCCATCGCCCTCTGCTCTCGGAGCAGGCTTCTTGTTTGTACATAAGAATGACGGCGGCTTGAGCCCATGCTTAAACTATTGTGCTCTTAAATACATCACTATTGTGAATCCTTATCCACTTCCCCTTCTTTGTTCCACTTTCAAGCCACTTACGCATGTCCGTTTGTTTACCAAGCTTAACCTTAGAAGCGCTTACCACCTTTTCAGGATGCGCGAGGGTGATAAAATGAAAGACAGCTATCCGTACTCCCATGGGACTGTTATATTACTGCATCACGCCTTTTTGAGTCTCTAACACTGCCGCCGTTTTCCAAGCCTTAGTGAATGGCTTATTTCATGTCATGCTGAACGTTTTTGTCGTGGTCTAGTTCGACGACATCCCGATCGTCTCTCGATATCTGGAAGACCACCGACGACACGTCTACATAGTCCTGAGGAGGCTGTTGGAGAGTTGCCTCCATGTCACACCTGAAAGTGCGCCTTCCATACAGAAACAGTTACCTTCCTGGAAAACGTCATTGAAGGAGGGTGTATGTGGGTGGACCCTGACAAGGTCAAGGCCGTGGTGGAATGGGGTACACCTGAAGATCGCACCCAGCTCAAGCTTTTTTGGGGATTTGATGGTTTTGTCCACCGCTACATAGGTAGCTGCTCCCTTGAGCGCCCTGACATTCCCAGCTGCACCGTTCATATGGTCTCCTTTCGTTGAAGCAGCCTTCAACGGACTCAAAAATTGTTCACAACGGCACCTCTACTTGCTTACCCTGATCCAAGCAGTTCTTTCCGGGAGAGTCGAACGATCCCCCCAACCTGGACACTCTTCTACCCACCGGGCAGGTGGAAGCATTCGTGACCTGGGGAATCGAGTCTGCAGTGAAACGGGGCCTGCGAGCTTAACCTAACCCGGGGACCTCAGCAAATACTATGTGTCCACCACCTTTTGACGCCAGGTTCTTTCAATGGGGTACCATCCCAAACCAATGGGCAGACAGAGCGAACCACCTAGGCCAGGGGTGGCTAACACGGTCCTGGAGAGCCACATGTTTTGGAAGTTTCTCGTCTCCAATACAGGTGATTCAAATCACCTTGATCATTATCCAGCTCTCACAAAGCTTGCTAACAAGCTGAAAATTGGCGTCACCTGTGTTGGAGCAGAGAAACCTCCAAAACATGAAGGATGTGTGGCTCTCCAGGACCGGGTTAGCCACCCCTGTCCCAGGCTGTCGAGGCTGCACTACGTTGTATCGCCTCCCAACGACCCACCGCTTGGGCCACCTAACTTCCATGGGCTCAGTATTCCCTGAACACCATGGAAAGTCCGGCCACAGGAATGTCTTCTTTCCAGTACTCCTTGGGCTACCAACCCCTTCTGTTCTCTCAACAGGAGCTGGAGGTAGCTGCTCCAACCCCCTGACCACACCTCCGGCAGTGCCTGTGCGTTTGGAGGATTGCACAGGCAGCGTTTCTCCGTGTCACAGAGCGCGCCCGTCGCAGCGCCAATCGACAGAGAAAATCAGATCCTTTCTACCAAACCGAGACAGAATATTTTGTTGGTGGACCATAATTACCCCCTCGTTACTGCTCAGACATCAAACAAAAAGCTGGACCCTGCTTCGTGGGACACTTCACGATGGACTGAATTATCAACCCCTCCGTTGGATGCCTCATCCTCCCAGCGTCCCCAAAGATACATTTGTTCTTCCGCGTGTCCCAACTTAAACCTGTGGCCTGCAGCTCTCTAAATCCAGCTGAACTCCAGCCTCCCTCTCCACACACACTCCCCAACAGTGACCGGATCTGGCTGGCTCGGAGGCTGTTGGATGTTTGTCATCAGGGAAGGAATTTTCCAATGCCTCGCATATTGGGTGGGCTGCAGCCCATCCTCGTCAAAACACCAGAGGATAAAAACAGCACCGACCAGCCATCCAGAACGTAATCGATGACCAGTATGCGCCTGTTTGCCTGACCGACCGCTTCCTCGTCCACCCTGCTGTATTTCCACGCCACAGATCTCTACGAACTGGAGCTCTACCCGTCGCCTCCCTGGCCTTTTTTTTAAGGACTAGAAGCCGTTCGGGCTTCTAGTCCTTAAAAAAAAGAGGTGAAAGAAAAAAGGGAGAGCAGACGTTCGCCCCTGCATCCTAAATTCCAAGTGATGTTATCGATCACCAGGGGCATGTTCTGTGACCTGTTGAAGGTTCCAAAGCTTTTCAATTGATTGATTAATAGACGACTTTCATTTAAACACACAATATAATAAATCTCTATCATGAGTCATGACGGCACGCATTGGCAAAACAAAAATGGTTTCATTACATATGAACACTTTGGCAATTCAAATCTTTTTTATAAAGCTGGAGAGTCTGGTCACTTACTGTACACGAAGAAAATGTCTTGTGTGAGACAATTTGTAGCGTGCCTTTTTGTGCACTTTAGAAAAAATGGACAAGGAAAGGTTTTGTGGAACAATTTGGTTGTCTTTTGAGATCCTTTCTTTTTTGGTAGAGTCTCAAATTTAAGCAAATGGATTCTCCAAAACACCCACAATGTTGCAGTAACTTCCCATAATGGTTCATCACAGGTATCCATGTGTGACAACGGACCAGTCACAGGCTACAAATGACACAGACGGAGCATAATAAGGAATGCATTTTGTTAAGCATTTTTTTTAAATCAATAACCAATTAAAAAAAAACATTAATCCTTTGAACATTACTTTATTAGTTTTAATTGTCAAAGGGGCAATTAATTGAGGTACCGTATTTTCAGCACTATAAGGCGAACCTAAAAGTCTTAATTTTTTTTAAAAGCTGACCATGCGCCTTATAATACAGTGCACCTTATATATGGATCAATATTAAGTCACAAAGTCTTGCAACTAATGAAAGCAGCCGCCGACTAGAATTTCCCCCGAACGCGAAGTAGTCCGCGGTGTATGCTGGGATTTATATACCGGCGTTTCATTGGCTAACCAATGTGTCAATCATCAGTTGAATCGATCACTATTGGCTAAAGTTATTCGGAGGTAAAGTGGGCGGATCCTTTTTATCATTTACAGGCTGGCATAGGCTAAAGGGGCAAAACAAAGCCTGCAATCGGCCGAAAAAGATTTGTCAATCATCAGTTGAATCGATCACTATTGGCTAAAGTTATTCGGAGGTAAAGAGGGTGGATCCTTTTTATCATTTACAGGCTGGCATAGGCTAAAGGGACAAAACAAAGCCTGCAGTTGGCCGAAAAAGATGAATGTGAATAGCATGTTGGGTTGACGGCATAGAGAAAACAGTATTTTACTTTTCTGTACTGTATTTGTAAATATTTTACTCTCCTGGATTTACTACACTCATGGATATAAGAGGACCATGGTTGCACATTATTATTGAACACAACGACTTCGATGAGCTACTCTGGCTATATATTTTCCCAGTATCTTGTTTCAGAGTGATATCGATGTTTCTGTGATGGGTCTTTTTTTAAATTAAACTCAATTCCAAGTGTTTATTGTCATATGCACAGTAAAGTTGCGAGCGAAAAAGAAAATAGAAACTAAGGAATTTCTTGAATCCCAAGACTTTAACCTTCCGAAGGATATTTGGAACGATGCATTTGAGTGACATCGTACGGAACCCGCATCCGCACGTGTCTACGACACGTATTTGCTTCTTTGCAAGCTTTCGGAATGTTAAGGGGGTAATAAGTTTGACTGAACTATCTGACTGTTTTGTCGACGTTCGCATTGTAGCGCCTTATAATCTGTGCGCCTTATGTATGGAAGATATAGGACCAAAAACTATTTTTTTGGGGGTGCGCCCTATAACCCGGTACTTTGGTCTCTGTCTCCAGGAATTGCTTCACCGTACACCTCACAGGCCTATAAAACGCCTCATCATGGTAAAAAATAATTGGACAACTGAGAGCAAGACTCAAAAACGATTTTGTTTAAATGTATAATTGTTTATATATCCAGTTAATGCTGTAAGACTGTGTTGTTTTTCGGTTCCAGTCTCGTCTTTACTTGAATCCTGAAAAATCCAAGTCCATTTTTTGTTTTGTTTTTCATTTTAGACTTATTACATTGTCTTAACATATACTTATATAGTGGTAGATATTGCCAGCTATTGAACGTGTGTGTTGCTCTGGATAATCACTCATAACGCTCTTTTCATGGCCAAAACAACAACAAATAAAACGTTATGGCAAAAAATAAAATTTTGCATACCTATCTATCTTTCTACCTTGGTCATATCCCTCAAGAGGGGTGACCTGCAGCAAGACACACACATACAATAACAAAGAAAATAAAAGGGAAATAAATAACAAAAAAAACACACACAAAGTTTTGGACCATGGCCAACCCAATTGCCCAAACACCCAAACAAGTTAGGCCTCAGAGCACCCAAAACCTTGCTTCCTTGATTCACTCTGTGCAATACCTCACACTCCATTCCACCAACTGCAGCCACATCACAAATTTTTGTTTTGTTTTTCATTTTAAACTTATTACATTGCCTTAACATATAGTTATATAGTGGTAGATATTGGCAGCTATTGAACTTGTGTGTTGTTCTGGATAATCACTCATAACGCTCTTTTCATGACCAAAACAACAACAAATAAAACGTTATGGCAAAAAATAAAAGTTTGCATACCTACTGAGTTTTATTGCATGGTGAGCTTCATGTTGGTATACAACTGCATTCACATAACTGTTAAACCAATTACCGCATTCGTACTAAACATGAAAATAATTTTTTGCTCATTGTAAGTGAGTCAATGTGTTATGCTTAGAATAGATCCCTTGTCATCCGTGATCATAATATTTAAGATAGGCTACTGAAGTTGTCTGAAAAATAAAGTATAATAGTGAAAAACAAAGCTAAAAAAATTGAGTTGAAATGCTTTTTCTGAACCGGTTTTGCTGAGAACATATTAAGATTTACAAGATTTATTGTCATTGTCACAAAGCAACAACATTTTTGGGGGGGAGCATCCAAGACAAGATTTGGAGGCAGACAAGGTCTGAAACTGGAGCTGTTGGACAAAATAGAGGAGAAAGCAGCTGCAATTCAAGCAGGGCTCTGTAACGCCATCTGACTAAAAAAATCTAAGGCTAGACGAGTCCGAAAAGCTGCACCGCAGCGCTGGAATCCAGTGTTAATGAAAACTCAGTGGCAATAGCCATGCTGAATTCCGAAATGGCTTTCCTTCAGAAAAAATTGGTCTCCTTGAAGGCTACATGTGGGGAGTTGGAGAGACGCTAGCTGCGCTGTAACGTCAGGATAACAAGAATAAAAGAGGGCAGAGAAAACGGACAACAGGCATCCGGTATGTGACAGATATGCTAAAAGACACGAGAGGTCTGGAAAAGCCACCGTGTTTGAACAGAGCACACACAACTGTTCGCGCCAGGTGCGAGGTCGACCTGCTGCCTAGAGCACTCATCGTCCAGTGCCACTACTTTGCAGAGTGGGAGCTACTTTTGTAGAAGTTGGCTGAAATTGGGGTGCTGACAACTAATGACGGTGACTGCATCCGCATCTTACCCGACTATACTCAGGCGGTGAGTAAACAATGCGCTGCATTCTCGGAGTTAAGGGGCCTGCTATGAGGCTTTACTGGGGTCCGGTATGGACTGAGGTACCCTGCAACACTGAGTATTTCTACTACGTCTGGAGAACAGAACTTTAAAGATCCTAAATCTGTCAAGGACATCGTGAAAGAATTACTGAAGAAATGACTGCAAAGTTGAGGGTGGCTTTCCTTAACCTAAAAAAAGCTTAAATGTGTGAAGTGAAGGACTGATAATAGCACAATCAGTTTCTTATATTTTTAAGTCGTATTGAATTTCAACTGTTTATCTTTTCCACAAGCTCTTTTCCTTGTGTGTGGACTGGTTCTAATGTTTAGGATGGCGCTGGGGTATTTTGATAACGTATCTCAAGTCATAGCACAATTCATAGGTTCGGGTGGGAGCCTGCAAGGTAAACAACGGATACCAGGATGTACTATAGTCTCCTTTTGAGACCTGATTTGATTTGTTTTCATTTTTCTTCCATTTTTTACATATGCCATACTACACGTTATGTTCGTTTTTGTTTCTGTGTTTTGGGTGCAACTTATCCACTAAAATGGTCTATATTTCCCTCTCAATACACACATTATTAATATTTATATATGTTGTCTACAAATAAGACTTTTAATCCTACCACCCTGGTGAGCTGGAATATCTGTGGACTAAACAATCCCATTAAGGCAACAAAGTATTATCTCGCTTGAATAAGTCACACAGTTTCAAAGTGGACCTACAAGAAACAAATTTACTGAATAAAGACCACTCAAGTCTATTTGGGTGTCGCTTCACACAATGTTATCACTCAGATTTGAATAGCACGAGTAGAGGGGGCGGTTATACCAATTCATAAAGACATTCATTATGGAGAGAAGAAAACAATTACAGACAAAAATGGACGCTTTGTCATCACTTAGGGCTAACTATTTAACAAGCCGGTGGTGATAGCCAATGTATATGGACCTAACTGGGACAATGTCAATTTTTTCATTGCTTTCCTTTCCATGCTGCCAGATCTTGATTCCCATTACTTAATATTGGCCGGGGATCTGAATTGCACCTTGGATCCAGTCCTTGACTGATCAAGCTCCAAACCTGCCTTTCCAGGAAAATCAGCTCTCGGTATTAATGAATTCCTTAAGTCATATGGAGTGGTAGACCCCTAGAAATTCAGGTATTCCACTGCAAAACAATTCTCTTCCTTCTCCCAAGCACATCAAAGTTACTCTTGAATCCATTATTTTTTAATTGACAAGAAATTGTTACATATGGTGACTAAGATAGAATATAGCAGCATTGTAGTATCAGATCACGCCTGAGTTATATTGAAACTGAATATTTCAGAAACACTTGAGAAGTTAATTGAGTTTATCAATACACAAATTGATATTTTTTTATGGAAGTAAATGAAACACCTGGGATTAGCGATTCCTTAATTTGGGAAACCCTAAATGCTTATTCTAGAGGACAAGTAATTTCTGTTTTCGCAGCAGTAAAGAAAAAACAGATGAAAATAGCTTCCTAGCTAATTGACCACATTAAAAAAGTTGACCAACAGCATCCAACAACCCCCTCTGTAGATCTCTATAATGAAAGACTCCTTCTGCAAACTGAATTAAAAAAAATCAACAACGATAAGTTACATCTCCGGTCCCTTGTTACCTGTTTTGAGCACGGCAACAAGGCGGGCTAATGATTATCACACCAACTGAAACAGATATCCACCGCAGGTTTTATAGGTGCAATTAAGAAGCAACTAGGGCAAATATTAACTGATTAAACTGATATGAACAAACAATTCGATCATTTTATAAAAAGATGAATGCTTCCTAAGATTGAGATCAAGACCAGGTTGATATTTTTTTAACGAGTTGCCTGTACCAACTCTAAATGTTCCGGATGAAAATATACTAGAGTTTGATATCACACAACTTGAAATAATTGAAGCAGTTAAAAAAAAAACTCGGGTAAAGCACCAGATGGGTTCCCGATAGAGTTTTTCAAACCATTCAGTTCTAGACTTGTCCCATTAGACCATGCAACACATCAATTTTAAATCTTGTAAAGATTAAAACTTGACATGTAACAATAAAGCTTTTCTCGATAAGTCGAATGGGGGGCTTGCACAGATGTCCAGCTCACTAGGCCCCAGACCTCATCATACTATTCTTCCTTCTCTGCGGACTCGACAACTCCCAAGATTCTAAGTCAAGTTAATACAGTTTTAAAAATTTCCCCTTCAATGTATTTTGTTTGTAAATATCAAATTTGGCTGATTGCACTTTTTTAGTCACTAAATTGCTTGTCTATCATCATCATTAGAATTAACCCATTAATTAAATCATCATTAGCAAAATAAAATACTTTCAATTTCACTATTGTTATGATTTACTATTCATTTTTAATCATAAAGATTGCATTATCAACTTAGGTCAAGTCAAGTCAAGTCACATTTATTTATAAAGCCCTTAATCACAAAAATGTCTCAAAGGACTGCACAGGATTACAATGACACAATTAGGCCAGTCATTAAGCATTAATTTGCAAACAATTTCTTGTTTACTTGTTTATCTTGAGACTTTACATCTTTTATTCCCTTTTTAAATCTGAATTTCATGTTTACTGTGAAGTTCTGTGTCTATTCGTGTTGCATGCACTGTTTTCAGTAGAAATTTCAATGAAGACATTTACTTATATGTTCATCATATCAGTATTCTAAAATTCTTCTTGCTAGGTTCTGATTATACCATTTTTCAAATGTCCCATTAGTATCTAAACTTTATAAGGAAGTTTTTGACTAAGGAAATGTACCCATAACTATGACTCAAGCAACAATTTCATTTTTATTAAAAAAAAGACAAATAGCCCATGCTTTGTGAATCTCATCATCCTGTCAGTCTCTTAAATTACGATAAAATAATAGCAAAGGTTTTAGCAGGCAAACCTGAAAAAGTGCTCTTAAAACTGATACACTCAGACCAAACAGGGTTTGTCACAGGCAGGCAAATATCGAGTAACTTACGCCGTGGTTTCAATATCATATATCAGAATTCCGACATCAGGCCAGAATCAGTGATCTCTCTTGATGCGCAAAAAGCGTTTGATAGAGTTGAATAAAAAAATAGATTCACCGCGTTTCAAAAATTCGGATTTGGTCCTAAATTGTCCTCCTGGAATGGGATCTTATACGCTATGCCACAAGCATCAATACGGACAAATACAATTTATCAAGCTTCTTAAATCTCTCCTGTGAGGCAAGACCGGGCTGTCCCCTCAGCACCTTGCTCTTCAATATCGCTATAGAGCCAGTGGTAATTATGCTGAGGGTGAGTGTTCGCTGACAGGAATTCAAAGGAGAGGACAAACTCACAAATTATCTCTTTACGCTGATGACCTCCTCCTCTTTCTTTTTTTAGAACAATATTTTATTTATATTTTGCATTTTAGAACAAGTAGGCTTAGACATGTTAAAAAAATTACAGCTGCTCCATACCACAGTGCTACCATATAGGCTACAATAGATCCTCTGAGTGGAAGATGGGGAATACATTTATTTGTTAAGTCCATCTTAGCTTTGTCCAGATAGGTGAGAAATGGCTGCCAGATTGTCTGAAATTTCCTGGCTAAGCCGGTCCTCAAAAATCTGTCTTTCCGTCTAAATGACCAACAGCATGTCAGCCACCCACCTCTGAAATGAAGGAGAAATGGGTGACTTCCACTTTGCCAGAATCAATCTTTTGACAACAGTCATTCTCAGCATCAGTGAGTGCTGTGTAGCTACAGGAAGTCCTTCTGTTCAATATAAACAGAAGAAAATGGCTAGATCCACTTCTGGTTGTAGGGGTTTGTCATAGGCCTTGGCATACCAGTCAAATATTTTGGACCAGAATCCACTCAGAGAAGCATGGAATAGCGTACCTCCAGATATTTTGCATCGGCCACACAGTGGAGAAACACAAGGATAGAAACTGTGCAGCCTGGGCTTAGAATAGTGCAGACGGTTGGACTACTTTAAACTGAATTACCTGATGTCTGCTGTTAACTGAACAGGTATGTACTATTGCTAAATATTTGTCCCACATAACTTCAGATATATTGTTACCCAGATCCTGTCCCCAAGCCTCCCTAATCCTCTCGGCAGAAACACTGATTTGGTTATCAAACACGGATACAAACCGAGAGGCAAGGTTTTTAGAACCAGGAAGGCTTTCCAGAATATCAAAGAATACATGTTCTGCTGGGCGGTTTCCGAAATTCTGGATTTTAGATTGGACACAATGCCTGATTTGAAGATACCGCAAGTGCAACTGAGGCAAGTTGAATTTATGCCGCAACTGTATGAACAATGCAAACCGGAAGATGAACCTTTCTCTTTACAGGTATGAAAAACGTTCTGATTGTGAGGGTAAGAAAAAGTAATTGAAGCAGATTGGTGTTCTAATTGAGGTCACCGGTAAACCAAGAATATCTTTAACCTGGTTCAGGATTCTGATGGAGTGTTTTACAACAAAATTCAATCATTTAGTTGAGACCGGTTTTTACACTTTGGAAAACAGCATGGCTGGCAGAGAGAAGTTTGTGGCCAAGGCAGCTTCCATTTCTAATCACAGGGGGGCATATGGGGGCAGGTCACGGGGCGTGGCCTGCCTCTAGAACATTAGAGCCCTGACCTTGGCAGACCAGTAATAGTGTCAGTATACTGGTAAACCATTCCCACCCTCAGATTTGGATTTATGTAGTTGTAATTTTAAGATTCTTTGTGTCTAATAGTTCCAATCATAGGACAAAGTTATAAAGGCTCATCCTTTAAAAATGCTGCTGTAAAGAAAATGGGTTTTGGCATAGAAATCTAAAGAGGAAAATCATTTTAAAGGAAACTATACGACCGATAATGCAAAGGGGTAATATCCTCCATCTTTCTATATTTTGTTTTAATCTATAAAATAAATTTGCTGAAATTCAGTTTGAATATTGACTTTTTTTAAATTATCAAGCCGAGATTAGTAAAGTGGTCTTTAAATATTCTGAAAGGAATATTTTCCAGGAAACCAGGAGCGTATGTGTCAAACAAGAGCATAAAGTCACTTTTTTCCAATGTATTGTGTAACCAGATAGCTTCCCGAAAAGATGGAATTAGATATAAAAGAGGTGGGACTGACTTTTCTGAATGCTACAAACTAACGTAATCCGTGTGTAGAATGATGAGTTTCAATACCTCTGACCTGTGAACTGGTTACGTTTGGGTAATTCCTTATAGGGCAAGGGGCTCTAATGACACAGTGAAGAGACCAGGTGAGAGAAGGCAGCCTTGCTGAACTGAGTGATGTAGGGAGAGGTGATTGACCTGTCTCCGTTGGTTAGAACAGAGCATACAGAGTTGGCACATATTAGTTGTACACAGGAAATGCAATTTTAACCAAATCGTCGCAGTACCTGGAACATGCAAGGCCACTCAACTTGACCAAAAGCATTGTGCGCATCAAGGGATACAATTGTGGCACCACTGCTCTTCCCGTGTTTAATGAACATGGTATTGAGGAGACGTCTAATGTTTCAAAAAGAGTGTCTGCCCCCCTGAACCCAGTCTGATCAAAATTTATAATGGATGCTAAGTGTTTGTTGAGTCGGGACGCTAGTGTTTTAGTGACTATTTTCCTGTCGAAGTTCTGGAGTGCAATCGGTCTATAGCTAGCCTTTTATTTCAGAAGACGACAAATATTAGCTTCGTAAAGTGTTTCGGGTAGAGATTTGTCTCTCCAAGAGCTAGATATAATTCTAAGAAGGATCAAAGCAAGGGTGTCATAGAATTTCTTATAGAATTCTGCGCAGAAACTGTCTGGCATGACCGCCTTGCCTAATGGAGATCATTTTATGGCAGAAATTATTTCTTCTAATCTGAAATCAGAATCCAGATCAGGGGTCAGCAACTTTTTGGTGTGGAGTGCCACTTTCAAATTTCCTTGTATATCAGTGTGCCACACCAAGATTAATGACTCACACAACATTTTTTTTTAATATCCAAGAGAGCTTTAATTTGACACCAGTCCAAATATACAACATGGATCAGCGTTCTCGTTTGCCCGTGTCCCTGTGTCCAAGATGCATCATTTTTGCTGGGGACCCATAGTCTCAAATCAACGTGCGTCCCCGGGACGCAACCTTTTTGACACAAAATTGTCATTATTACCCGATTACTTTTTTTAACAAAAATTTACCGCACTCCAAACTTTTCGTCATGCATTGTTGTTTTGGTCTCGCGGTTCGAGTTTTCGTCTGCACGCCGATCTTGGCAAATGAGATCTCCTTGCTTTGAGATTACATCATTGTTGTGGTGCTTGTCGTCGAGGCAAGGTGAAAATGAACACAAAATTGGTAATTTCTTCAGTGTCAGTAATAAGTCGAAACATAATGCAGAAAGTGATAACAACGGCAATAATTCCGGCTTGAAAAAACTGCGGAGAAATTCTTCGGAAGGTCACAGAGGCAGGATAACACGTGTGTTGAAGTGAACGATTCGACGAACGAAAATAAACAAAAGAATACTCCTAGCAAGAAAAGGACTTTTCTGCCAAAATGGACTAAATCATATTCCTGGTTACGCTATGAGGAGGATGATAATGGATTGGACCTTGAGAAGGCATTACAACTGTGGCGGGACAGCAAACCACGAAAAATGTATGAACTGCAAAATCAGAAGTGATAACTTGCTTTGTATTACCAATTAACTGTGATGATTAAAACTGCATGAATATATAGATTAATATTTCAGCAATGTTATTTTGTATAATGTACAATATTGTTGTGAACTGAAAAATCTTGAAGTGATAAGTGATTTGTATTACCAATAAACTGTGTTGATTAAAACTGAATGAATAAATGGATTTATATTATATATTTGTCGCCAATTTACAATTTCAACCACGATAACACTAAATTTTGGGGACCCATAGATCTCTGTTGGGACCCATAGATTTTTGAGCATGCGAGTCCCCGGGACCCATCACTTTTCAGAGGTGAAATAAACACTGATGGGTATACATTTTAATCATATAACTGACCAATTTATCCTCCACTATTCTTGTTCATCAATCGACTAAAAATGAACGTGAGTAACAAGTGGAAAGGCCTGTAGCCATCCATGACTTCAACTTTTTGCCATAAGAATTAACCAGAATTAACCAGTCTTCATTAACAATGAACTACAATAAAAAAAGTGCTATGGACAGCTACCATACCATTCATCAATGATATCTTGTTGCAGAAAATATGAAAACTTGAAATAACAGCAGCAAAGGAGAAGGCCCGCAAGCACACACACACGATTCTTTAAAACATTCGCTATCAGTAAATGGTTTTCTGTGCTTTGCTATGCAGTGAGCAATGTCATGGATTGCTTCAGCGGTGGCATTTTTAGCAGTGACAAAGGTCTTCAGGGTCTGTGTCTGTTTGCTGTACCTGTACAATGCGCGTTTTAATGTCAATGCCATCAGAATCATCCTTGAATTCATGTTCATGTTTCGTCTCGTAATGACATTTAACACTTGCTGTGCGAGGTACAACGCTCTCGAGGCATAATGCACAAAACAGCATTAAAAAGCCCCATTCGTGTGTCTAGGGTGGCTGGAACGAACGAGATGTTTTCGCTCGAGAAGCCGTCATGATTCGTTCATTTATTGCGCGCGTGTGTTTCGTTGGCCGGGTTAAAACACGGATCTCTCCTCTGCGAAGCGCCGCGCAAACACACACTGACACACGAAGCAGAGGAGGAGCTAATGTAAAGCCTCTAAATAACACGGCGCACAACTGAAAATGTCTAAATTTATTCTTATTTTGCTGTGCGCTCGCGTGCCACTGGTTAACCAGCAGTGGCATGCGTGTCATAGGTTGCCGACCCCTGATCTAGATCATCCCTGGCAGTGTCACTATTTTTTGGCATCTCCAGAATGATGAAAAATGCCTTTCAAATCTGCCTGGGTGGCGTTGTATTTAGAAGATTACAACTCACTGTAGAAATCCTTAAAACGTTTTTTTTGTTTTTTTTTGTTTTTTTTGGGATTAGTTACTAGAGTACCTGTATTAGATCGAACGCTGTGTATTGCTCTTGAGGCCTGAGCGCTTCTGAGCTGTCGTGATAAGAGCCTTGCTGGCTTGTCTCATAATTCAAATTGCCATTGTCTCATTTTTAAAATAAAACTATTAACCTGACTACTCAGAATGCCATTGTATTCCTAGTTAAGCTTCATTATATTTCTGTAAAGGTCTGGGGACTTAAAGGTTTGATACGTCGTTTTCCAGGGTTGGGAGGGTTCCCTCAATTTACGATAGTGTGCACGATCTTTCCGCTTTAGCGGCAGATTCATATGAGATTATGTCTCCACGAATGAGGGCTTTTAGTGTCTCTCAAAGCATAGTCAGATACTTTGCCGTTATCGTTAATTCCTATAAAACAGTTTAGCCTAGCACTAACATATTCAGTAAACACATTTTCATTTGGCAGCAGAGGGTTTAGATTCCAGGAATATGCTTGTTATGGGAGAAAAATATTTAGAACATTATTAATGGGCTATGATCAGATATTCATATATTTTGACACTTTGACTCTCACTTAATTCCTTTAGTAACACAATCAAGATATAAGCTATTTTGCCGTAGGATTTATGGACATAAGAGTAAAAGGAAAAATTCTTATCTAGAGGATTTTTAACTCTCCATATATCTACAAGATTCTTAGATTTCAGTAGGTTGTTAAAGATCTAGGCGGCGCGGCGGTTAGCGCGTGTGCGGCACAGTTCTGAGGTCATGGGTTCAAATCCAGCTACCAACCTTTCTGTGCGGAGTTTGCATGTTCTCCCCATGCTTGCGTGGGTTTCCTCCGGGCACTCCGGTTGCCTCCCACATTCCAAAAACATGCATGTCAGGTTAATTGGCCGGTCAAAATTGTCCCTAGGTGTGAATGAGCGAGCGAATTGTCTGTCCCTGTGTGCCCTGCGACTGGGTGGCAACCAGTTCAGGGTGTCCCCTGCCCACTTCCCGAAAATGGCTGGGATGGGCTCCAGCACCCCTGCGACCCTAATGAGGATAAGCGGTGCAGATAATGGATGGATGGATGTTTAATACCTGCATGGAAGCAATATTTGGAGGTGGGCTTGTGGACAATCTATCTAGATAGGGGTCTAAGTAACAGTCCAAATTGGCTTCAATTATAATGTTTAAGTTTTCCGCGTCCTGTAACAAATAAAAAACTCTCTTAAAAAAGTTTGGCTCAACTAATTCCGACCATAGATATTGTGGAAGGTGAAAGGAAATTAATTAATAGTGCCGGAAACCATAATATATCTTCTATTGGGGTCACTAATAGTGATAGTAGGGCTGAACGGAACATATTCTTTTAAAAGAATTGCTACGCCACAGGCATTAGAACCGAATGGAGATTGATAAACCTGAGATCTCCAAATGCACCTAAGTCTAAATTGTTGGGTTGCTTTGACATGAGTTTCCTGCAAGAGAATCACATCTGCAGATAAGGATTTAGGATGTTTAAAAACCTTGCCTTTTTACATTGCATTACCTCGTCCTTTCACGTTCCATGAAACTACCTTAATATCTGTTTTCTGTCAGAACACTAACGATGGATCTATGCATACACCAAAGCGGATGGTATTATGACAACTGAGCACAAGTCGCATGTCAAACAAAACAAAATAGGTAGCAGTATCGCACAAGCACAATATAAAAAAGCAAATAAATGTCTGAGCCATAGACAATACATAAACACACATAACCCCCTAAGGACCAAACCTCCCTGTGTCACTATGAACCTGACACATAGTAACCCATATCTATCTAAAGTGGAGCCTCCGGGCAGGTAGTCTAAACTATACTCCAACAAGAAAAAAATAAATAACGACAACAACAACAAAAAAACCCTCCTCTTTCCTTTTGATCCACTTAATACAATCCTTGTTGCTTTATCTTCCATGAAGAAATTTGGCCAGGTATCTGGATATAACCTAAATCTGTCAAAGAGTGTTCTTTTTCAAATTAACAAAAAAGCTCAGCAATTAATTTACTAAGGATTGTCATTTGTGGTTACTGAACATCACTTAAACTATTTGGGCGTGTGTGTCATTAACAAGTACAAAAATCTGTTTGAGAACATGTTTAAAAGTGCCCTAGATAAAGCTAAACAAGACATGGAGAGATGGTCAAGGCTTCCATTATCTCTCGTAGGAAGAATTGACCCAATCAAAAAGAGTATTTTGCCCAGGTTTCTTTATTTATTTTAAACCATACCAGTTTTGATTCTTAAAACTTACTTTAAGGAATTAAATAGACACTTATCTACAGGTATATTTATCTGGCGTAAAGCTACACTGCGAATCAGAAGGGAATTCCTGGAGAGGAAAATAGCCGCAAACATCCACAAACTACTCTTCTGGCTGGAAGATCTTACAGAACCTTAAGCTCCATCTTGGTTCCATATGGAAAAATATTCATGCAACTGGGTAACACTTGGCTCCTTGGTTTGCAGCTCTTTGCCATTTGTTAACGCCATTGGACAAACAAAATTTGTTATTCAAGGCTCTTTGACGATGATTTTAATTTGGAACCCATTTCAAATTTTAAAATGCCTTAATTGCAGCCACAATTCAATCAAACGTTCTATTTTCGCTTTCACTCATCGATTCATCTTTTCAATTGTGGCACAGGAAGAGTCTGATTGGAGGATAAACAAGTTTACATGAACACAGGAAACAAATCTGATCGGTTTAGAAAATCACATGTTTAAACGTAGTGTTTAGGGTTGGTCGCTAGATGGCGGGCAAGTACAGTATAATAACTGAGCAATAAGGATAGTGAAACTTTGTAACACAATGTTTTGTGTAAATGTAGGTAGGCAAGCTCTCAACTAAAAACAAAAGCCATCTTGATTAGTAGTTAGCAGGTCCCAAGAGGATACAATTGTTGCAAGAATACAAACACCACCTGGATATAATATTTGGCTTAGTTAAACCACTTTTGAGGATAACATCATACAAAGACACATTCAAACTATAATCAAACTATAATTTCCCTTGCATTCCCTCTTATTGGATTTTTTTGCATTCGAGCTACACCTTTCTCCGAACGGTTTTCAATGCAGCTATCATTATAAGCTTAGATTAAGGTTAAAAAATGCTCCACCTGTCGAGGGAGGGGGAAAAAACCCTGACCTTTGCTCGTCAAGGAAAATTTCTCTCCGACCCTCTATGAGCAATCACCATAGGGGCGAAGACAAGCAAAGCCCATAGTAACTTAGCACTTTCTTTATTTCATCCTCTGGTTCTAGTAGTTTGCAAATGCATAACTTCATTGTAATTTTCTACACTCGAAAAAATCATTCTATCAATTAAACAACCAATAAACAGAATAATACAAAATGCAAATAAAGCAATGGCTAGCAATGTGAAAATTATTGGTGCAAACATTGTAATCATTCGTCTGAATATTGAATTTGGAAAAAGGGACTCAAACCAGCAGTTCCCAGGCTCCCGGGTGTGAATCTTTGATCATTGCGTTCCTAAGATCATTCAGTATGTGTATGGCATATTTCACTTGGGTGCTGTTAGTGTTGTCAGGAACATAAGTGCAGCACCAATCTCCTATCATAGCACAGACCCTTCTTTTTTCTGCCGTTATTAGGTCTAATGCTAGTCTGTTTTGGAGTACCATAGTGCGCAAGGCCGAAATTCTGTTATTTTGGAGTTCTGTTTCAGGAGTGGCTTTAAAAAACGTTGGAATCTGTAGTCTAAAGTTTCTAGATGTAAAATGCTTTTAGCTACTCCCATGGAGATAAATGGATGACCTATGATTCCACTGAGCGGTGTTTGAACTGTGTGTACATCGATTCCATAAAACCGAATCATTAGCTATACATTTGGAGGAGGTAAATTCCTGTTTGGTACGGCTATGTGTTGTATGCGTCTTGTAGGTGAGGTTAGTGGGGTGGTTGGCTGTTAAGACATAGGTATGGTCGCTTATCGTGATTGGGTTGCATATTCCTGAAGCATTTACAGGTATCGACGAATATGCTTTCCACCCACACATCCACCACACTCTAACTCAGTATAATTTGTCTTTATCTCCTTTTCATCTAATGGTACTGTCACATCGTTGAATACCTCATCTTTCCAGTTTAACTCCAGTACCTTTGAGATCAGGACAAACAGCATGGGATTTATTATGTAGTGAAATTGTATTGATTGAGCCATCCTGTGCTTCTCAAAGGTGTTTGGGCAGTGGTTGGTGATCCGCTGATATTTCCTTACCTTGTGTGGCCCGTATGATTTTTAATACATCATTTCTTGCCATGGCTGTAGCGTTTATGCGTGGTTGTGAGACAGAAGTAGGCATGCAGGAGCATATAAAACAGTTGTTGCGATTCTTTTTCTTAGCAACCAATTTAGCATGTCGATATCATGTGATGGAGTCGAATAGGTGTTCGTGTTCACTTTTTTCTCAGGTATGTTCCAACCTTGCCCACATCTAGAAACACACGTTCAGCTTGGAAAACCCCATTTGGGGACATGTAACATATACTCAATAACCAATATGGATCTTTTCCAGTCACTTCGACCCTCACCCACATGTTCACGCAACCAGGTTCTTTTGGAATAACGACTGAGCGAAGGACCTCGTTCTTCTTGTATTCCCGTTTTCTGTAAATACTTGTAATGTTTTGGCTAGCCACTGTTCCTTCAGTGTTCAGTGACCAGGTTACCATTTGCCCATAACCTGGGTAGCCTGAATGCAAAAAACAGGATGACCAAGTATTTGTATATGATTGGTCTGGGTTGCACGTGCAGGTACCACACATCGCAGTACATTTACCCTGCGTACCCCACCGCCGACTCGCCCCACTAAAGGAGGTCTTGGAGTCAAATGGGGATGACGGATTGTTCACCAGTCGCTCGATACCATGGAACCTGCAATCCAAACATTCCGTTGAGCGAGAAGAACCCTAGCAGCGCTAGGATGATGAGGATATTCATTATTTCTTTCTTTGGTCGGTTGTTGACAGTGGTGGTAATTCCTGGACCTTTTTGCACTGGGACTGGTGGATCCACGTGGACCTCTCATCGGACTTAACAGCTGTTGGTGCGGTTAGCTGGACTACGTATGGACCTTCCCATACGGGAAAAAGAAGCTTTCAAGTTCTTTGGCTAGTGCCCCCTGCTATTTTATAGTTCTATGAAGTCCATTAAAATGACTTCAGAAAAGAAAAAATCAAGGAATTTTTAAACCTTTTTAGTCATCCATCATCTCAGAGACATGGGACATCCCATCGCTCAATTTTGCCATTGCTGAGAATAGGCCAAGGAAAACACTGGTTCAGGTTCTGTCAACAGAATGTTTTATTTCCCGTTTAATGCCTCTTTATTCTAATCAGCAAAAACAACTATGAATTTGAGGAAAGCCTCAGTAAATAATTTCAAACTATTCCAACTAAATACTAAATTTTCCAAACTTCTCCAATTGGTTTGCCTGTTAGTTTTTAATCTATTCTCAAATATAATTTTCAACTTTCAACAGTTCTACTCTGAAACAAATGTTTAGTTCCCATCTCTAATATTTGAAGGTTTTTTTATTTTGGTCAGGCTCTCTGTTTCTCCACTGTCGAGGGCCTCCTGAAAGTTCAAAGTTCATAATGGTCACTGATTTCCCACCAAAGCTAAAAAAAAAATCAGTGTTAGTAGATTTGTGTTCGCTTGCGCTGTTAACCTGGACCATGCAACATGTAACAACCGCCGGATCCCAATATTCTACGTCAAATAAATACAGTCTAAAAAAATTCCCCTTCAAAATTGTCAATGTATTTTGTTTGTAAATATCAAATGGGGCTGATTTTAGTCACTAAATCGCTTATCTATCATCCACATTAGAATTAAACCATTAATTAGGTCATCAATAGCAAACTACAATACTTTCAATTTCACTATTGGTATGATTTACTATTCATTTTTAATCATAAACATTGCATTATCAACTTAGGCCAATCTTTAAGCATTTCTTTGTAAACAATCTCTTGTTCGCTTGTTTATCTTGAGACTTTACTTTTATTCCCCTTTTAAATCTGAATTTCATGTTTACTCTGAAGTCCTGTGTCTATTCTTGTTGCATGCACTCTTTTCATTAAAAATTTCAATGAAGAAATTTACTTATATGTTCATCATATCAGTATTCTAAAATTATTCTTGCTAGGTTCTGATTGCACCATTTTACAAATGTAAATTCTTAGTGCTTTTAAGGCATTTTCCCATTAATAATTTCTCTTCGTAATCATATTGATGCTTCTGAATCTTGGAAAAATGTAAATTCCTCTAATATGATGTGTTTATTATGTTAAGCAAAACAAACAGGTTAGATGGAGAGCGTATTCAGAATATAATTGTTTCTGCAAAAATATCCCTTTTCATTGATCATGAAAATCAGTTTATTTGGTAAAAGCTTCATGCTTATAAACATTTCTCCTTTTCATTTTGTCATCTAAAATAAAATTGAAATTATTCCAACCAGTCCATCTTGCCTTCGTATCAACTTTCTCTATGTAGTTATCAATAATCAATTGTTGACAATTTGGAAAAGTGGATGAGTTTACCATAACTTATAATTTTTCCTCATATATGTAAACATTTTGTCATTGACATGACTCTAATGTGACCTAAAGCAGACGTGTAGTCTTAAATGTTTTTTTTTTGTGTGTTCCGGTTTCGATGACGGGCTGTGACGTGTGCCTCATTGTCCATGCGACAACTACTCGTAATCCACTGTTTGAATAATGCTTCGCCCATTACAAGAATTGTCGTAAAATGTGTCCATCTCAAAAAAATAAAATGATTCCATTGTCTTGTTAATTTTTACAAACTTGTTACATATTTGGTAAAGTTTGTCAATTACCGTGCGTTCCTACTCAAAAATGTACAAACACACACACACACATGCTCTGGCTGTTCCCCTCATGTTCGAGGAAACGAACAGGCCCATTCACTCACCCCTTCCTATGCACAATAAGGCAGACTTTCTTTCACTTGAATGTATAAAACCACGCACCTGCTCTTCAAAAATGAACAATTTCAAAGCTGAGAGTGCAAGTTTGCTTATCAAAATCCAAATTGTCAAAATTGAAATCAACTTGAGTTTTTTTTTTAATTGTAATTTATTCTCAATACAATCCGAACAAGTTCAGGGTGTCCCCTGCACACTGCCCGAAGCTGGCTGGGATGGGCTCCAGCACCCCCACGACCCAAATGAGGATAGGCTTTGCAGATGATGGATGGACGGACAATCAGAATCAACTATCTTTTCTCATTTATTCAAAATAGAATGACGCATAATTGTAACTAATGAATTGCCTTATCGACTCACATGTAATTATTGATAATCTTGGCTTGTTTTTGAAAAGGAAAGCGCTATTCATTTAGTGATTAAAACAGAACAGCCACAGTATTAATAATTTTAAATCTCTTTTTCTTTGTTAATATGCCGTTATTTTTAATTCATCTATTCAAATTCACCCAATTAGTCCTTCTTTGCCATCCCAGTCCTTAATATATCGATTTACAACTAAAGGAAAAAGGAAACCTTGGACCGCTAAAAATATTTTCTGGACCACATTTGGGCCACACTCCTTATGTCAAAAAATATTTTTTGATTCCTCATCGTACGATCTAGTAAACCTTGCCCAAAAGTCCCTTTCACAACATTTTCAACTCTTCTGAAAACACTTAAAACAAAATCATTCAGTATGTATGTACAGTGGCTTGTGAAACTATTTGGCCCCCTTGAACTTTGTGACCTTTTGCCACATTTTAGACTACTGTAATAATGGGATTACGCTTGTGCAAATAATTGTTCTAGTTAGGTCAAGTCCTGTTTATTTGTATAGCCCTTAATCAGAAGGAGTCTCAAAGGGCTTTACAGACCACATATTATTCCAGACTACAGACTATTATTACACCATCCCCTGATCTAAAACCTACTTCAGGGCAAGAAAAACTCAAAAACCTTAACATGAGGAAAATAAAGAAGCCTTTGTCTCAGTTTTTTCTATTTTTCCTGCTTTCTAATTCTTTTCTCTCTCTCTTTCTTTGTCTTTGTCTTTCTTTTGTCTGTCTTTCTAATTTTTGCCTCTCTTTTGCCCCCTCACTCTTTCCTTCTCTCTTTCTCTCTAATCCCCTTTGTAATAGTATCCCCTCTTCCAATGGATTTTAAAATACAATAACCTCTGTTTATAGCAGAGGTTAGGTTCCAAAATGAATCTCTAATAGGCGAAATCTTTGAAAATGAACCTTTATTTTATTTTTACAATTATTACTCAAAATACTTTGTTATACACCGTTCTAAAAACATTTTGGAAATTTAATGATGAAGCTGAGTTGCAGATACATGTTTGGGCCTCCGTGTGTGGAACTCTTGGCGGTTCAGCTTTATTTTTACAATTCCAAAACATTTTTTTTTTCTTGTACGAACGCAAGCCGAGTATCCAAAATCTTTACTAGGATATCAAATCTCAAATAGAAAAAAAAGATTATTGGCTATTCAACTTCAAAGTGTTAAGATCCGATATGTACAGTGGCTTGCGAAACTATTGGCACCCTTGAAATTTGTGACCTTTTGCCACATTTCAGACTTCAAATAAAAAGATATAAAACTAATTTCTTGTGAAGCATCAGCAATAAGTGGAACACAATCATGAAGTGGAACGCACTTTATTGGATATTTTAAACTTTTTTTAACAAACAAAAAAACGAAAAAGTGGGTGTGCAAAATTATTCAGCCCCTTTACTTTCAGTGAAGCAAACTCTGTCCAGAAGTTCGGTGAGGATCTGTGAATGATTCAATGTTGATCTAACGATGATAAATGTAATCCACCTGTGTGTAATCAAGTCTTTGTATAAATGAACCTGCACTGTGATAGTCTCAGAGGTGTGTTTAAAGCGCAGAGAGCGTCATGAAGAACAGGTAACACACCAGGCAGGCCCGAGATACTGTTGTGGAGAAGTTTAAAGCTGGATTTGGATACAAAAAGATATCCCAAGCTTTAAACATCCCAAAGAGCACTGTGCAAGCGATAATATTGAGACGGAAGGAGTGTCAGACCACTGCAAATCTACCAAGATTGGGCTGTCCCCCTAAACTTTCATCTCATACAAGGAAAAACTGATCAGACATGCAGCCAAGAGGCCCATGATCACTCTGGATGAACTGCAGAGGTCTACAGCTGAGGGGGGAGAACCGGGGGGACAAAAATCAGTTGTATACTGCACAAATCTGGCCTTTATGGAAGAATGATAAGAAGGACGCCATAAAAAGTGTTTAAAGTTTGCCACAAGCCATCTGGGCTCCTACGCCCGCCCACAATGCGAATCTAGGCCTCTAACCTTCCCTCTGTCACCCCCTCCACAAGGCTGTGCAGGATCCACATGAATAAAATCTGTACCTCTGTATTAATATTCATTAGGAGGAGATAAGAAGATACTTTCATTAGTGTGGAGTCAGGGATTTTGAACAAAAGTTGGTCAATTTACCCCACACTTCCAACAACTAAAAAAAAAGAATCTGAGTGGGGGTATAATTTAGGAGGTCATTTGATATACAATGAAACCAACAAAGTATTTCATTAATTGCTGCATAAAAAGTTGTAAAAGTGTAAAAGACTGGATGGACTGAAATTGTTGTCCCAGTTCTAAATATTTAACGGCTCAATATTTGACTACAGCTATCACCCAGCGCCATCAAAGTTTATGCCTGAGCAAGTGACTGACAAGCACACTTTTAGCAGCTTTCCCTACCAGGCCCTCAGCTGCATCCTGCCTGCCAGGCAGCTAAAGTACTAGTAGCTACTGCTTGGCATTGCTGCCTGTCACACCTCCTCCGGTGGCCATTACTCAGCTGCAGGGTCGTCAGGTAGGAACCACCAATCATCAATGTTTCGCTCCTTTAATTACTAGAACGTTTCCTGGTGGTGGAGCAGTGACAGGGACGTCTCCCTGCCAGGCCCTGCAGCTGGTAGATGTTCCCTCCCCTGCTGCTGTTTTGTTTGTTAGTTTATTCAACCAATAATCTTCACATAAAAATCATCGGAAATTGTCTCGTTGTCTCGGCTCAGTGAGAATTTTAAAATTTAACAACATTCAGCATTCCGAATATAAAACGAAAAACAGAAATTACAATTTATAATTATTAAAAATTCGGACAGCACTCGGGTAAAAACTGTTTGTAAACCTTTTAGTACCCTTGAATGACTTCAAGCGTCTACCGCCCCGTAACAGATGAAAATGTTCATTAACAGGATGACTCTCATGCTTAAGATTATTTGAGGTACGTTTCAAAACTCTATCATTATATATAGATTCCAGGGATGGCAGACCGGTGCCCACAATCTTTTCCGCTGTGCGGATTACAGAATTGAACTACGACAGATCTTTCTTTGTGATTTGACCAAACCAAACAATAATAAAATTTGCTAAAACACTTTCAATAATCGCACGATAAAAATTGACTAGGACTTCCTGATGAACATCGTAGGAGTTCAACTTCCTTAGGAAGAAAGTTATTTGGCGTGCCTTCTTTAGAATTTTCTCCGAGTTCAGTGCCCAGCTTAGATCTTCTGAAATAAAAGTCCCGAGAAGTTTGAAATGTTCCACCTGCTCGACTCTTTTGCCACTGATAAGTAAAAATTTACTTCTGGTTTTTGTTTTTCGTCCGAAAGTCAATAATCATTTCTTTGGTTTTGTCCAAATTCAATATCAAATCATTTCCATTGCACCATTCCACGATGTTATCCACCTGCCGTCTGTATGCGCTCTCATCATTGTTCATAATGTAACCAGAAACAGTAGTGTCGTCAGCAAATTTAACAACTAGATTGTTATCATCAATGGATTTGCAATCATACGTAAATATGGAATAAAGACACATCCTTGTGGGGTACCGGTGTTTAGAACGAGATCTTTCGAGGTATGATTACCAATTTTCGCAACTTGATGACGTTCGAGCAAAAAATCAAAAATCCAATTACAAATCGAAACAGGAAAACTGAGGTCATCATGTAATTTCACATATAATTTAGAAGGTATGATGGTATTAAACACAGATGAGTAGTCTATAGATAAAATCCTGACATACGAGTTCTTTTTCTCCAAGTGTTCCAAAACCCTATGTAAACAAATGTTCAGCGCATCTTCACCACATCAGTTCGCACGATATGCGAACTGATAATCATCTAGACCGATCGGTAGTAATGACTTAATATAGTGTAAGATGAAGCCTTCAAATACTTTCATGGGTACTGGCGTCAGTGCTATGGGTCGGAGATCATTCAGGCATGTGACGGTGTTTGACTTGGGAACTGGAACGACGGTAGCTGTTTTGTATACTGCTGGAACTTTGGCAAGGCGGAGTGACCGATTGTAGATGAGGGTGAACACGTGGGCGAGTTGTGCTGCGGAGAACTTGAGGAGCCGCGGTGAAATAGAGTCTGGGCCCGGGGCTTTCCGCTCCTTCAAGCGTTCGAACTTGGACTTGACTTGCCACTCCTCGATAACAAATGGAGGTTCACACTGAGTGTCCGGCACAGAAACGGGTTTGCTGGTGTTGGCTTTGTCGAACCTGGCATAAAAGTAATTCAATTTATCTGGTAAAGTAGCGTCATCCGAGTCAGCAGAACGTTTAAGTTTACTGCTAGAGCCATTTGCCACTCTGATGAGATGAGCTGCTTTTTTTCCGGAGTGATGCCACTGTACCAACTGCACCTGGGGCGGTTCTTATAAAGCTTGTAAAGAACTCCATTTGGGCCAAGTGCTTACGGGGACGTTGACTTTTTCACGACATGCCTGATCTCTGTAAATTTGGGGGGTGTTAAATTCGGCAGGTGCTGGCGCTGGTTTTCCTAGTGGGACATTTCTTAGCTGATCGCTAAAATGCCTTCTCACATGCTGTTACGGATGTTCTCTGGTTGTCTCCAGCTCCCCGGACTTCTTCTCATCCAACAGTTGTCTGGCGTGCTTGAAAGGATAATTGAAAAAGCTGTCTCTTCTCTCTTGTCTTATCCGCTGTCGTGGGGCAGGGTTGAATGGGCCTTTATAATCACATTTAGCTCTCACCTAGTGGATTTGCAGCCCTCTATATGAAATGAAATGTTTATTGAAGGTATTGTTGGATACATTAATCAAAACATGACACAAAGAAAAAAAACTAATGCTGAGAGTGAGCATGGCCAAATATGGTCACCTTACGCCCCGTCCCCTAAGGAAATTTGACAGATCTGTTTCTGCCAACCTTTGCTTAAACGTTTGCACTAATAACCCGGTCAGGCAAAAAATTCCAAATTTTTGGTATCCTGAAAGAAATAAAGTTTCCATGCAAGTTGCTGGTAGGTCAAGGCACCCGTAACTTATATCTGTGACCACGTAAACCATCAACACGACAGAACTCAAAAAATTGATCAAAAGGCACATCGATCATTCCATGCAGTACTTTGAACACAAAAATTAAATCAAATCGAATTCTACAAAGCTCCAAAAAGTCCAAGTTCAGTCATTGTAGTCTTTCCGGATATGACAAGTTGTGCATCCCAGGTATCCGCTTCGTATACCGTCGTTGAACTCCTTCCCGTAGGTTAATGTCCTTGAGTAAGTAAGGGTTCCACACAACGCTGTTATATTCTATTCTATCAACGCAAAACATTCGAACTAAGAATGCTGGGTTCTTGTTGTAAAAGTGTCTGTAAATGTTTGATGCTATGTTATTGGCTTTGTTGGTAATTTTGGCGATATGCGTGATAAACTTTAGGTTTGAAGTAAGAGTGACACCCAGATCCTTATGTTCAGTAACAACATGCAAATCATGATCATTAATGTTATACAGCGGAACAGAACCATGAAAAAACGACTGTGCTAAGCATTTATGAGATGACAGTTGCAGTTGCCACTTTTCGGACCAAAGAAAAACTGATTTAATGTCATTTTGGAGAGAATCAATTGTTCCTGTAACCTGGGTTTTTGGTAAGAAAGCCGACAGTTTAGCATCATTGGCAAAAATTGAGATGTGACTACTTTGAATGGCCTCAGGTAGGTCGTTCACAAAAAAACTGAAATAATAATGGTCCTAGTACTGAGCCCTGCGGTACCCCACTACAAACTTCCGACCACGCTGAAAGAACATCATCAATTTTTACGCATTGTTTACGATTTGACAAATATGCAGTTATCCATTCAAGCAGTTTTCCACTAATACCATAGCATTTCAGTTTTTGTAAAAGCTTGTTATGAGACACTTTATCAAAAGCCTTGCAAAAGTCTAAGTAAACAACATGACCAGCCATATTGTGAACAAAAAACATACTGGTAATATTATTCAAATGAGCTATTAAGTTAGTCATGGTCGAATGTCCGGACCTAAACCAATGTTGCTTAAACGTAAAAAGATTGTGCTCCTGTATAAGTTTCCATATGGCATCTGAGATAATTTTCTCAAACACTTTACAGACGCAGCTAGTCAAGCTAACTGGTCTATAGTTGGCTGCACTTGTTGTGCTCCCCCCTTTAAAAATGGGTATGACAATAGCACTAAGCCAGTCCTCAGGCAGCTGTGAATCCTCAAAAGATCTAGAGAACAGGTAATATAATGGTTCACATAAAAAGTCAGCTAGCTTTTTAAGCAAGAAATTTGGAATTTTGTCAGGGCCGGCTGAAAATTTGCTGGGAAGTTTTATCAAGTATTTATGAATTAACTCCTTTGAAAGTTCCACACAATTCAGAACAGCTGAAGTTCTGCTGGGAAAGTCGGGTGAAACACCATTGTCACGACCAAAAACACTGGCATACTGATCATTTAATATACGGACATTGTCAGCATTATCAGTAGCAACGGTACCGTCAGATGCCTTCAGGTTGGGAATAGATGCCCTAGAAATTAGTTTACGGTTGATGTATCAAAAGATTTTACGAGTATTATTAGGCTCTAAAACTTTATTTTCCTCAGCCACCCTTTCCCGCCTGATGGCCCTCCGCAGTTCCCTTGAAGCATCTTAATAACTTTCCAAGTATGCCAACTGATCACGTTTATAAAGCTTGTGAATAAACTGCTTTCGCCTATGCAATTCAGCTACCAGTATATCCCGGTTGACGTGAGGTGTAACAGCAACTGAGGGTACGTATACAGATATCAAAGTGTAAACAACAGATTTAAATATTGCCCACATTTCTTCAATATTCCCACAATTATTAAATAAGAGATACCAGTTGACACTAGACAGAAAGTATCTCATGCCATGTAGATCACAGTCTTTAAAATTTATGTAATTCTGAGCAGTGGTGTCTTTTTTAAGAGCCAGGTTAAGTTGGAAAGTAACAGCATCGTGATCACTGGTAGAGAAACTCGTCCCAACGTCAATGTTTTTAATCAGATATCTGTCAGTGGAAAACACAACGTCTAATACGTTGGACCCCCTGGTTGGTTTATCGACATGCTGAAAGAAACCTGCTTTTGAAACCAAGTTTTTGAACATTGAAGTTAGATTAGTATCAGAGTTTTAAAGAAAACTGTGGTGAAGGTCAGGAAAGTTAAAATCCCCCATAAGTAGAATTTGCAATTTAGTATCAAAAATAGAATTCAGATGTTCGAACATAGCGACGTTGGCCTGAAAAGAGCTCAGACCAGAGCGATATACAAGCACTATTCTCAGCTTTACCCCAGAAATAAGAATATCACAACTCAATAACTCAATTCTATCGAATTAGCGACAGAAAACACAGTTATACCATGAGAAATCATGAGCAAAACTCCTCCATGTTGAGCATTTTTACGGTCAGTTCTAATGGTATGATGTTTCGCTATAGTTGGCCCTGTGTCACCAGCGGAGTACCAAGTTTGTAATTGCCAAAATATCAGGGGTGTAGAAATTGATGTACAAGAACAGTCATCTGCCTTAAAAGTCAAACATTGGGCATTAATGAGATGAATCAAGGGGCTGTTCAATAAAGGCGAAGGCGACCTTAGGCATTTCCCGGCTTGACAATAATTTTCCCGTCCCGTATAATAATGTTTACTTCACCTTCGTCCCGACGGCGCTTAAGTTCGTCCTGTAGTTCCCTGTCGCGTTCCCTTTCTTTTGGTGTCATATCTGGACGAACAAATCCAGAAGACAACGTCGGAAAGGTACTTTTCACCCGATTGAATCCACGGAGAAACCAAATCAGCAGAGTTCAGGGCACCGCACGGCCCAGGCGACCCGGATAAAGGCACTGGAGTGCTATCCACGTAGGTGAACACCGTTCCAGAGCTACTCAGAGAGGCGTAAGAATCCTTATCATCAGCGGATAAGCCGGGGACGCAGGACTTGCAGATGTAAGTAGCTTGCTTATCTTGAATCGCGAGGCTTGGGTCCTGAACCGACAACCCAGAGCACTCGTAATGAATGTAGTGCTTGCAGTGGCTGCATTGAATCATCGCTCCATGGTCCACGGTACCGCAAAAACATGGTTTAGAGACTGCCTTTCGAGGCGCCATATCGAATAAATCAAAAACTCAGTTCAATTATTGAGCAAAACAAAACAAAAACTTCGACTACGTAGTCTCCTTTTTCCATCTGCAAGCACACTTCTGTAGGATCTTTTCCTCTTTGGCTGAAGCTCTGATTTTATCGTCTGTTTCCGTTGCAATTGTCTTTGTCGTTTTCCATCCTATTAGGCCCATCTTTCATCCCACCTCTCAGAGCCTGTGGGTTGTATATTCCGTGTGTTTTATGTAGTTAAAGATGGGTGCTCCTCTTGCGAGAGGTTAGTGGGTTGGGTAACTAGCTACCCACTCCCTGTGCGGTATTTCCCTGCTGTCATCCAGTCTTTCCTTGTTGTCCTCCAGTCTTTTCCTAACTCCAACTGTATTGTTCTCAGTATTCACTGGTGTTTTCAGAGCTTCAATTAAAGTACAAGTAGTTGGTATTTCCTGTCTGGCACTACTGCCTGTTGCACCTCCACCGGTGCCCATGGCTCAGCTGCAGTCTCATCAGCTAGGAAAAGCCAATTATTAACATTTTCCTCCTTTAATCACTAAAACATCTCCTGGTGGCGGCGCAGTGACAGGGACGTCTCCCTCCCACCCTTGCAGCTCATAGATGTTCCCTGCTGTTTTGGGGGTTAATTTATTCTTTCCCCCAGTTCCTGTTCTTCCTCCTCAGCCAACGCCAAAAGCTGCTTTTATCAGCCTCCTCTGCCAGGTCTTATATTGCCCTTTTCCATTTCCTCCTGTCACTCCTGAAGAAGAGAGAACCACATCTATGCACCCTCCCCAAACGGAAGCTAAAAATGACAAAGGCAAACAGAAGCCACGAGCGCAGTGTGGTACTTTTTTCAAACAAAGAAAATGACAATGCCAGGTGTAATTAGATCGATACAAAATTTCCTGGTATCCCCGACCCCCTAATGTTGGTATTAACGTGTTACAAAGGAACGTGATCCTGGATCGAAAATTACTTTTCTCCGTATCGAGTATTGTAATGCATTATATTACCATTTTTTTAACCGCTTTTTTTTTTGCTACTACATGGAATGTTAGTATTTAAGTACAGATGATTAACTGGATGTACAGTTATGGTACAAGGATGCCGAATTTCTCCTCATGCAGATATTTTATATAAGTATATACTTGCATCAAAGCCAAATTTACAACTATCAAAAAAAACTAAAATTAGTGGGTCAGCTTCTATGCGCATACTTTTGTGTGTCACCATTTCTTCTATGCAAGTATGTATGTTAATTTGTAATTAGATGGTTATTTCCAGAGTAACACGCTACTTTTTGGTGTTGGTAATCTGTGAGGTAACTGACTTACATTTAAAATGGAGTAACTAATCATTATGTATTAATGTAATACAATAATAATATAATAATTCAATATAATTTTTTCAGTAACGCCCAACACTGATGATCAGGTTGAGTATTCCACCATCTGTTTATATTTTTTGACTAACAGAGCCCAATTTTTTGTTCTTTAAATGAAATGAAGATTTTGGCGACATGTGTTGAGTCACGCTTTCAATTTTCTGCACTTAACGGAAAAAGATGGTGGAGCTAAATACGGCTGAAAATGTTTGTGGGCTATGATAAAAACAGCCCAGCTTATCTGGTGTACTACCCAGATACAGCAAGAGTCCAAAAAACGGATTAGTCAAATTCACAACCAAAACTGCCAACGAAAAGGGAACTCAGAAATCTGAAGTGTGATTAGATAGATTATGGCGAGAGAGAGATACAACAAGAGATTTATGACAGTAAAATAAATGATACTGATGTCAAAATGCAAAATGTATTAGGTCAAGAAGTACAGAGTGTTACCTCAGGGTTTTCGCCTGAGAAGAGTCAGAGTTCACAAGCAGGTGTGGACACAGTGAGTGAAAAGAAAGAACCCATGGAGGAGCAGAAAGAAACCAGCAGGACTTTGAAACTGACTTTGAAAGAGAGGATGCAGAGGACAGATTACAGACATGTATAGACACTTTTTATAGAGCAATATGTGACATTACCCATTCTTACCAAGACGCCATATCATCTACCAAGTCAAGGCAGTGGAAAAAGGCCATGGAGGAGGAGATACAATCTTTGGAAGAAAATGATACCTTCAGGCTCACCAAATTACCACCAGGCAAACCGACAGTGGGGGGCAGATGGGTTTATGCACCAAAATGTGATGATTAAGAGAAATATAAAGCAAGATTTGTTGCCAAAGGTTACAGTCAAAAACTTGGAAGTGACTACGAGGAAACATTTTCACCCACAGCTGACATGACAAGAGTTAGGGTGATAATGCAAAAGGTGGCTCAGGAAAACTTAATCCTGCACCAGATGGATGTGAAAACAGCATATTTACATGCACCAATTGACTGTGAACTGTATATAGAGAAACCACAAGGTTATGGGAAAAGATCAGAAAATGATGAGAAACTTGTGTGTAAACTGAACAAATCTCTTTACTGTATAAAACAATCAGGTCGAAACTGGAATGTCATGTAACATACATGTGTCACTGAAAATTGTTTTGTTCAGAATCCAGCAGACCACTGTGTGTATAACAAGGGAGAAAGAAAACGAAAAAGTGATCTTATTTTTTATGGGTTGATGATCTCATCATTGCAGCCAGTAATGACAGTGTAAAGACGATGTTGACAGAAAAATTCAAAGTTAAAGATCTGGGAAAATTAAAACATTTCCTGGGAATTGATTTCAGCCAAACCCAAGGTCAGGTCAAAATGTCTCAAAAGAAATACGTTATTAAAATATTGGAAAGATTTGAAATGTAAAATTGTAAGTCCAGAGAGACCCCATGTGAGTACAGAGAAGACGCTGAGAGAATCAAAGTTCCAAGGAAGTACAGAGAAAGTGTAAACAATGGGAAAATAACTTTGCAATATTGTCCTACTGAGCAAATGATAGCTGATGTAATGACAAAGCCAGCTACTAAGTTAAAATTAAAAACGTTTGCTCGGGGTTTGTTTAGCACATAAATGTGTACAAGATTTATGTTTACATGTGTGAAGGCAAAACATAATTGTCAATGTTTATATATATATATATATATATATATATATATATATATATATATATATATATATATCAGACAGACAGAGAGAGAGAGAGAGAGAGAGAGAGAGAGAGAGAGAGAGAGAGAGAGAGAGATTGTGTTCCAACAGTAATCCACAGAGCTGCGAGCGAGTGGGGGTGTTAAGATTTGTCAATTTCATGGCGCTCTTACTCATGATATTGCGGTAAGACGTTTTCCATTGAGTGACGTCATTACGCACGCACCATATTTTGTTTTGCTGATTTTTGATTGCCATGTTGGATTGGATGGAGCTGTGTTCTTGTTTGCTTGCTGTTAAGAATAAATATTCTTAAAGGCTGAACCACAATGGCCTGCTTATCTTGTGGAAACTGCACACTCTGCCATATCCTTAACACCCTTAATCACAAAGAGTCTCAAAGGGCTGGACAGACCACAGATTATTGCAAACCAGACTATTATTACACTATCCCCTGATCTAAAACCTACAAGCTAAAACAAGCATGTTCAAATAGAATGGGCGGTTCGATTTGAGTTGGCCCATCCGGAATCCATTGAACCCATTCATTTTACTGATTCGCTAGCATATGGCCATTAGCATAGTTTTTTAGCATGAAGCAGTTAGCATTCAGCCATTAGCATCACTTTTTAGCATGTATCCATAAGCATAACTCATCAAAATGTACTCATTAACATAATTTGCAAATATGAAGTTGTTAAAATATATCCATCACCATAATTTTTTAGCATCAAGCAGTTAGCATTTAGCCGTTAGCATCACTTTTTAGCGTGTATCCATTAGCGTAACTCATCAACATGTACCCATTAGCATAGTTTGTATATATGAAGTCGTTAAAATATTGCCATTACCAAAAATTTTTAGCATGTAAAAGTTAGCATTTAGCCCTTAGCATCACTTTTTAGCATGTATCTATTAGCATAACTCATTAACATTAATCCATTGGCATAATTTGTAAATATGAAGTCGTTAAAATATAGCCATTACCAAAACTTTTTACTATGAAGAAGTGGGCATTGCCGACAGCTAGCTTGCACTAATACTTGGGCTGGCTGTGCCAGCCCAACTAATCACCAACAGTGTTAACAGCTAGCTGGCGCTAATATAACATAGCTGTTAGCATCCTGTCGCTAGCATCCACTATTTGGAAATAACCATTTACCAATGGTTAAAGGTAATGTGGGTCGGGCCCCCTCAAGCCACCCTGGACAGTCCCTGCTTAGTCCCTACTACCATCTGGAAAAGCCCTCGTTTCCATGACTACCGATTTTACACTCGTATTGCTATAAAATAGACATATCACAAGAGTCCTGGTCGGGCCGGAATTTTTGGTACATGAATCGTTGGGCTACTCCAAAAGCTCTGGGAGGAGTTCCCCGTTAAAATTTGGCGGAAGAAGATAGATATAACTAGACAATTCCCGCGGCAATTGTAAGAGTTGTGATTGATCTAGAAGATGATCCCGGGATAAAACATAAAGTTATGAACTGGGAAAGCTGTATTTGTACATTTTTACTTGGTTCTGTGGGGGCCTACGCCAGCCCAACACTTTGCTAGCGGCACACATAGCTGTTAGCATCGTCTCGCTAGCATACACTCTTTGGAATTCACCATTTACCCATGGTTAAAGGTAATGTGGGTCTGGCCCCCTCAAGCCACCCTGGACAGTCCCTGATTACTGTGACTACCCTCAGGAAAGCCCTGGTTGCCATGGCTACCCATTGATTTGTATGGGCCCATGTATTCCGGATGGGAGATTCTCAAGACCCATTATTCTGGATGGGGACATTTTTGGGTCTCCGGGGTCCCAGAGACTCGTATCACTTATCCATATTGTCACACGAATTGTCTTTATGCTGTTGTTGAACAGAAGAGTGTGTTGTGTCACCCTGACCCGAGTTACATGGCCGCTTTCTTGTGTCCCGTTTCATCTGGAGAGACGAAAGAATGACCAACTTGGGTGCCGAGGTGTTTAACTTGTTTGGGTGTTTGGGCGTTTGGGTTGGCCATGGTCCAAACATTTTTGTGTGTGTTTTTTGCTACTTTTTCCCCTTTTTTATTTTCTTTGTTATTGAATGTGTTTGTCTTGCTTTCAGACACCCCTCTCGAGGGATATGACCAGGGTATTTTCTTTAAAATCAATGTTGTGAAACATTGAATTAAACGATATTAGACCTGGCACTCTAGGGTAAAACATATAATGTAAAGACTTTGAAGAGAAAAAGGATAAAAGACAATCAGGATGAATAGCAAAAAAAGTAATCACAACATAGTGCTAAGTTATATAACAATAATGCAAAGAAGAATGTTTTTTTAACTAGCATGGTGTTTCAGTTGTTTCAGCCTATTTTAACCCTACACCCAATAACTAAAAACTTACCAACATAATTAACAACATAATATTACTAAGAAAAATGATTTTATATAATGTTAATGAAAATAGTAGCTCTTTACACTATTCAGTGACAAAAAGTAGCTTTCAGCTGCACATAGGTTGGAGACATAGTGTCTCAGAAAGTATTACGATAAAAGGCACATTTTTAAGATCGACAAGTGAAACGACAGAAAAAAACAATGACCACAACGAGCGTAGAAAAAATTTAATATCTTTTGCGCAAAGGCAGATTTGTTATCAAGTTAGGCTGCACAATTGGATTGGTTTTGAGGCGCTGACGAAGGCGGGACTATTCAAGGATTTGAAAAAAAAAAGACAAACAATAAGGTTTTGCTTTGGTATACAGACGCTGCCCAACTTACGAACGAGATAGATTCCGGACGATCGATCTGTCACAGACCCAGGAACGGAGAGAGGACTCAGTAGCGTCCGTTTTTTCGGTTTTATTGAAAAGAGGGAGAGAAAGGCTTGCTTCCACGATCCGAGGATCGAAGAACCAAGAGGAGCAGGAGATGCGGAAGTGGCACTTCCTTGTCTGGCGAGGAGGATCGGAGACAGGCAAGAATAGCAAGTTGTTGGCCGGGACTGGAGATCAAAGGCGGTGTCGAGTTCGTAAGCGAGGTCGGTAGCAGGAAGCAGGCAGGTAACGGGGCAAAACAAGTAAGGCAACAGGCAGGCAGAACGGGGTGAAGTCAGGTCCGGAAACAGGTTGGCAACAAAGATCAGGCAGAAAAAAATCAGAGAAGGAATGGAGTGGGATGAATAGGCTTACTGAGCTGAAGGCAACAGTTCGCATAACGATCTGACGGCTTCCTCTTGGAAGCCGGAGGTTTAAAAAGAGTGTGTCAGCCAGTCAGCTGTCCAGGCTGTTGACGTCAATTGAGCCGTCGCAGCTGTGCTCAATCGGCAATCAAGACACGATCTTAAATTGAATTTGTTTGTAAATTGCTTCAGTGCTATATTTTGTGTGGATTATATGTTTAAGGTTTATATAAGTATGTTTAAGGCTTGTATAAGAAACATGTATTTTTTTGTACCAAAAAAAAATCATAAAATAATATGCTATTGTTGGAATTTCTTGTTAAATCAACACAAACTTCAATTAATCATCTGACTCCAATTTGTGACCTTTCCCAATCACCACTCATCCAAACAAATTGCGCGCTCTTTTCTAGAAAGTTCTCAGAAGCCGGTATTTTTACTCAGGTGGGGGATTTATTTCTAACACACAAATCAATACAGCTCTGCACGCCTCTCCTTCTAAAAGCCGACTCGTCTCCTTCTTCCGAGTAGCTCACCAAAGCATCTCCTCCGCCACTTGGCTGACTCCCATTGGTCTCCCGTTCCCGGAAGAATGGCGCGTCGACTCCGCCTGGTCGCGACGCAGCCCGCTCCAATTGGTCTCCCGTTCCCTGAAAAATGCCACATCGACTCCGCCTCGACCCCCGGACAGCTGGTCACCTCCCACTGCCTGAGAGCTGCCCCACGTGATCTACTCCACAAAACTTTTGCACAAAACACAGAGAGTCCAACAGACAAAACCCAAATTCAAACTTCCATATTCCTTTACTATATAAAGATAAACAAAGTTACGTTTAACTTACTTTTAGGAGATGTGTTTCAAGAGTTAGAGAGTAGACGAAAAAAAGTGATCCAACCATTTTTTCAACCGCAACAATATTTCTTATTCCACTTTCATTTCAAAAGAAATGTTTCGCCTTTTCTTTACACTTTAGCGGAGATACCAGTCTGTAATTTGTGAAGATGTGTTTGTTTCCATTTTTGTATATTGGTATCACCTTTGCTATTTTCATGTTATTTGGAAAGTTTCCTGTTAGAAATGATAAATTGCAGATGAAGGTTAATGGTTTCACAATGCTATGTATAATTTGCTTAACTATTACCATATCTATTGACTTCATTTTCTTTTGGTTTCTCTCACTGTCCTTGCAAGTTAAAAATCCATTTAAGTCTCCTTATTTGAGTGTCAACTAAACTTTAACCAATCAAAGGACATTGAGACATCCTTTCACTCTCATTCAATCAGGGTTTCTAAAATAAGCTTCCCCTTCAATAACGAGCAAGGAACGCTGCCAGACATTAGTGACAAGACTGTCAGGTTAAAGCGATTCACCACAGACCTCCCGATCCCATGACATTTTTACCGCAAGGTCGTGGTTTATTCTTTATTTTTTTCACCTCCCTCTTGCCCACGGCCCCTCACGCAAACCAGTATTCGAGCCGCAACTCCATCTTTGGGAGCGACTGCTTTGAGACTCTAAACAGCATTTTGCGCAGGGAGTTTTTCGGTCCTCGGTCCGGATAACTGCATGCGGGGCCACTCGGCGCTGTATCATTTTCTGAGCCGTTACAAATTTTAGACTTCTTACAAATGCCATTCATAATAACCAACTATCGATTGTTGGACATTTTGCATTCAACCTTGCACCTGTAAACACAGGCGCCAAAATAGTAACTGCATGTTGAAAAAGGAAAAATAAAAGGCCTTCAACCCACCTCATTAGACTTACAGTAACGGTTAGTGAGTTGTTATTCCCTTGAGCAGATTGAAAATGATCCAGGAAGGAATTTTGGGCCACATTTTTTTTTTAATTGTTTCAAATCTGCCATATTGAAGGCTTTTCTTGCACGAACCGTCTGTCTCAATTAGATTTAAATCTGGACTTTTGACTCGGCCAGTCCATAACCTTTATTTTGGGTTTTTGAGCCATTGAGAGGTAGACTTGTTGTGTTTCGGATTGTCGTCTTGCTGCATGCTCTAAAAGGGCTCGAGTTAGAAGGTGTGAAAGAGAGAGAGAAAGAGGGCAATGGCGAGAAAAAGAGTGAGAGAAAAATAAATACAGCTCATTTTTTTTTGAGTGGGTTGCCTGGGCTTTAGCAATATCAAGTAGGCATATTTCAAACTGCAGCTTGTTTTTCTCTTGCGCTTCTTTCAGTGTTATTTGGCGGGCTGGGTTCAAACTTTTGGCAGGCCTGGTCTGGCCCCTGGGCCGCATGTCTGGCATCCTAGGTCACCGGTTTCAGGCTTTCCAACATGGCGACTTTAAACAAAAAAATTCAAAAAGAAAGTGTACTGTGAGAGCCACAGCTTCCAGGGCAAGTGTAAATTTAAGTATTTTTTCACCCAAATCTGAAACAACTGTGTCTGACCAATTTGCCAGAGGAGTGTGGCTGTTTTCAAAGAATAATGATATAAGGAGACACTGCCAGACCAAACAAACATACCTACAAACTAACTGTAAACGAATACTCTGACAAGTTGAAGCAACTGGAAGCTGATTTAATGGCACAGCAGCACTGTATCACGAGACCCTGCTAGTCAAATGAAAATGCTACAAAGGCGATCTACGAGATTATGACGCTGATCACCAAGACCTGCAAACCTTTTACAAAGGATAAATTCATTTAAGACTGTTCAAAGAATGTAGGGCTGAATAGCCTGCCCTTACACATTTTCAGTTTTCCACATTCGTCCCGCTTTCTGAAAAGTTTGAACACCCCTGAACTAGAGAAAAATAACAGGTATCATCAAAAATGACGTGCAGTCTTAAAATGTTCCCACTGGATGGCACAAAAACTACGCAGCACTCCCGAAGCTGTATTGACTGACTACCATTTAATATCCAGATAGTCAAGTCAAGTCATTTTTATTTGTATAGACCTTAATCACAAAGAGTCTCAAAGGGCTGCACAGGTTATTATTACACCATCCCCTGATCTGGAAACAACATGGGGGCAAGGAAAAACTCAAAAACCTCAACATGAGGAGACCTTGAGAAGGGACCGCACATGTGGTATCCCCCTTTCAGGATTACCAGGCAAAAGGATGTTGCAATTACAAAAAATACAGAGATATTGTCCACAAATAGTATAGGTTCTTCATATGCTTTAGAGTAGAAGTGTGTTTCAAGCTTAGATTTAAACATTTCCACTGACGTTGCAGATCGGATCTCTGGGGGAAGAGCATTCCACAGCACCGGTGCCCAGATGGAGAACTCTCTCGAAACCTGCGGAACACTTCTTGGCCCTAGGATCACCAGTAGACCGGCGCTTTCAGAACGAAGGCTTCGGACCGGAACATAGGGGGAAATCAGATCTGAAAGATATAAGGGAGCAAGTCCATGTAGATACAATTTAAAGGTTGGTTGCATGTCTACATGTTATTTAAAAAATACAGATGATGTTTGTTTGTTTTCAACAGCTGCTTATGTACCTGTTCTTTTTAAGAGAATAAAAAAAGTTTACTTGATTTTCATAAATTACTTATTTGCCTGTCCCTAAAAAAATGGACAATGGTTTATTTCTGGATGTATGTTGCACTGTGTGTAATTGGTTTTAGGTAGGGCATTTTTATCTATTTTTTGTTTGTATCTGCAGTATGTTCAATAAAAATCATAGCTTTAAGCCATGAGATGGCAGCAGAATAACACTTGATTTGCATAGACATGCTGGAATAAGATTTTGTTTTTTCAGCTCTTTTTAGGAGTTTGTTCTGCCTGAACAGGCCTGACAAATGATAAATGCAAATAGGCCCAATGAAAAATAAAGCATAAAGGCTTTCTGAACTCAGTTGGGCATTGTTAACACATGATTAAGAGAAAAAATATTTAACTTTCAACTTTCAGGTCACGTCAAACAAGACACCCACCCTTTAAGTAAACAAACAAGCTCGATGTTATTTAACTTAAAAGACACAGATGCGCTGTTAAAGGCTGTATGATTGCACTCACCTCGATTAAAACATAAACTGTTAAAAAATAGCATCTTGGTGTCTTTGCAGAGGTTTTGGTCCGTGCAGCCATTTGATACTTTGCGTGATTAAGGGCAATAGGACTTGGCTTAAAGAAGCTTTCGCTTCTTTCTATAATGGATATGAAATCTAACAGTGAAGTTCCCAAACTCAGGTAAACATTTTCATTTATGTTTAAAAAGTAGTACTAATAAAAATGTTTTGTTATTTTTGTGTCATTATTATCCACGTGCCTCCTAAAAACTACACTTTTCATTGTGCTCATACAAGTAGATAGATAGATACTTTATTCATCCCCGCAGGGAAATTCACATTTCCAGCAGCATCCCTGTGCTGAGAAACAATACAATAATAAAGCAAAGACAGTGACAGCAGTCTGTCGCTAAAGCTGCTCTTTTGTCTGGATATAATGCTGTGTAGTGGATGTGATGAATTGTCCATGATTGACTGCAGCTTTTCCAGTGCCCGTCTCTCAGCTACTGTTGTCAGGCTGTCCAGCTATGAGCCCACAACAGAGCTCGCTTTCCTCGCCAAGTTAATTGAGACGAGAGGCATCCTTCTTCATGACGCTGCCTCCCCAACACGCTGCCGCATAGAAGAGGGCGCTTGCCACACAGTCTCATAGAAAATGTTCAGGAGCTTTTTGCAGATGTTGAAGGACGCCAGCCTTCTGAGGAAGTAAAGTCGGCTTTGACCTTTCCTACATAGAGCTTCTGTGTTGGCAGTCCAGTCCAGTTTGTTGTCCAGCTGCACACCCAGGTATTTGTAGGCCTGGACAAATTCTACACACTCTGCTTTGATGGTTACAGGAACCGGGTGAGTTCGAGTTCTCCTGAAGTCCACCACCATCTCCCTGGTCTTGGTGGTGTTCAGGTGCAGGTGGTTTGCGTCGCTCCATTGGACAAAGTCCTGAATCAATTTCCTGTACTCCTCCTCCTGCCCACTTCTGATACATCCCACGATCGCAGTGTCATCAGCAAACTTATGCACGTGGCAGGACTCTGAGTTGTACTGAAAGTCTGATGTACAGGACTGTCTCAGAAAATTAGAATATTGTAATAAAGTTCTTTATTTTCTGTAATGCAATTAAAAAAACAAATATGTCATACATTCTGGATTCATTACACATCAACTGAACTATTTCAAGCCTTTTATTATTTGAATATTGCTGATTTTGGCTTACAGCTGAAAACAACTCAAAAATCCTATCTCAAAATATTAGAATACTTCCTCAGACCAAGTAAAAAAATAATTTTATAACAGCAAAACTAAATCAAACATTTGAAAATGTCCATTGATGCACTCAGTATCCTTTTGCACGGATTACTGCATCAATCCGGCGTGGCATGGAGGCAATCAGCCTGTGGCATTGCTGAGGTGTTATTGATGCCCAGGATGCTTCGATAGCGGCCTTCAGCTCATTTGCATTTGTAGGTCTGGTGTCTTTCATCTTCTTCTTAACTATACCCCACAAATTCTCGATGGGGTTCAGGTCAGGGGAATTAGCAGGCCAATCAAGGACAGTGATGCCATGGTCAGTGCACCAGTTACTGGTGGTTTTGGCACTGTGGGCAGGTGCCAGATCATGCTGGAAAATGAAATCCTCATCTCCATAGAGCTTTTCAGCAGATGGAAGCATGTAGTGCTCTAAAATCTCTTGGTACACAGTTGCATTTACTCTGGACTTGATGAAACACAGTGGACCAACACCAGCAGCTGACATGGCTCCCCAAACCATTGCTGACTGTGGGAACTTCACACTGGATTTCAAGCAACTTGGATTTTGCTCCTCTCCAGCCTTTCTCCAGACTCTGGTGCCTTGACTTCCAAATGAAATGCAAAACTTGCTTTCGTCTGAAAAGAGGACTTTGGACCACTCTGCAACTGTCCAGTGCTGCTTCTCCATAGCCCAAGTCAGACGCTTCTTCCGTTGTCTTGAGTTCAGAAGTGGCTTGACCATGGGAATACGGCTATTGTAGCCCATTTCCCGGACACGTCTGTGAACTGTGGCTTTTGATACCTGGACTCCAGCTTCAGCCCACTGTCTTTGAAGCTCCCCCAAATTCTGGAAGCGGCTCTTCTTCACAATTTTGTTAAGGCTGCGGTCATCTCTCTTGGTTGTGCAGCGTTTCCGGCCACATTTTTCCCTTCCAACAGACTTTTTGTGGATATGCTTTGAAACTGCACTCTGTGAACAGCCTGCTCTTTGAGAAATTTCTTTTTGTGTCTTACCCTCCATCAGGAGGGTATCAATGATGGTCCTCTGGACAGCAGTCAGATCAGCAGTCTTCCCCATACTTGTGATTTAGTTTACTGAACCAAGCTGAGTGTTTTTAAGGCTCAGGAAACCCTCGCAAGGTGTTTCGAGTTAATTAGATGATTCAGGTGATTAGTTGAATAGCCTACTTGTATACTTTTTCATGATATTCTAATATTTTGAGATAGGATTTTTGAGTTTTCTTAAGCTGTAAGCCAAATTCAGCAATATTCAAATAATAAAAGGCTTGAAATAGTTCAGTTGATGTGTAATGAATCCAGAATGTATGACATTTTTGTTTTTTTAATTGCATTACAGAAAATAAAGAACTTTATCACAATATTCTAATTTTCTGAGACAGTCCTGTATACAGAGTGAATAGGAACGGAGAGAGCACGGTCCCCTGCGGAGATCCTGTGCTGCTAACCACAGTGTCCAATGTACAGCCCTCCTGTTTCACATACTGGGGTCTGCCTGTCAGGTAGTCCGTAATCCATTCTACAAGGTGTGAGCTAACTCCCATCTCTGTCAGTTTCCTACTCAGTAGCAGAGTCTGTATGGTATTGAAGGCACTGGAGAAGTCCAAAAATGTAATCCTCACAGCCCCCTTAGCCCTATCCAGGTGAGAGAGGGATCGGTGTAGCATGTAGACTATAGCATCCTCCACTCCCACCTACTCCTGGTAAGCAAATTGCAGAGGTACGATGGCGTGACGGACCGGTAGCCTCAGGTGGGGCAGCAGCAACCGCTCCATGGTTTTCATCACATGTGATGTCAGGGCGACCGGCCTGAAGTCGTTAAGTTCCTCAGGCTTTGATTTCTTTGGGATTGGGAGTCGTTGGCTACACCAGAAAAACATATAGTTTAGTATGTTTGCTTTCTTCCTGGGATCAGACAAGTAACACACATTCATCAATATTAGTAGATGTTAGTAGATTACTTTTTTTTTGTTTTATATACTTATTAACTGCCAATGTGGTACTCCAAGGAAATATTGAATAACTTTATTTGATGAAGATGTTTGGAATTTTATTGCAAAATATAATAATAATAATGAAAGAAAAAAAAATAAGGTTAAAATATTGCTCTTAATTTTTCTTCTTTTAATCATTTTCCTCATTTTTTATTAAAACAAGTACAACAAGCTATTTTATATTCAAAGTATTTTTTAAAAGGAAAATAAAATTAAAAAATAGGTAAATCTGGAAAACAAAATATATTACAATCCAAAATTATAGCAATACAGTGACCACAAGTGGTAAAATAATTGCTGTAAAATAAAGTATTATGATAATATGGCAATGGGTAATATTTAGTGCCTCATACCGAAACAAAAAAAGTTTAATTCAGTTGAAAACATGTACTGAATAATGGGCAAAAATACATGAACTATCATACAATATTGATTTTCATTAAAAAAAATCATATTTTGGGAATGTTTTATATCTTTTACAGAGTGGAATTCATACCCAAGGTCCCCGCCATGTTTGCCAGCTATCTCGCTGCAGCACTTGTTTTCATTCACATTAGACAACAGTGCTATCTAGTGGTCAAATATTACACACTACATGTTTTTCTGCACTTGCTTTTCTAAATCAATTTTATCAAGGAATCAAAATTCACGCAACAAAACACTTCTGATGCACCCCTATTGTGAGTTTTTAAGTGCAAATTATGATCAAATTTTCTGGCTAAAAAGATAGATATTACTTTCCTATTACTTTTAGTTCAAAGAATATTTGTAAATAAACGTTTATTTTTACATTTTGAATAGCCAATGAAACAACGTATGCAGGTAAATGCAAAACATGACAATAAACGATTTGCTTATGTTATCCCTTTTCCTCATAAATTGCTTTGGTATTAGATTTAAAACTATAAATAAAAATCTAAAATACATCAGCTATTCATTGACAAATTTGCGTTTTTCCGTACAGATTTTCTTGTACGTCGTACTCATCTTAAAATGCATAAAAACGTACATTGTACGGCAAAACCGTACAGGTTGACAGGTATGAATTTGTATCATTTGAGATACATTACTGCAACATGATGACACTTACGCCTTGGCCAATAAGAGAGCAGTAATTGGTGTTAAGGAAGTCCTTCGAAGTGACACATGAACATTGCGCAGTGATGTGCCTTGAGGTTTGTGTCTATGAGAACTAAGTCAGATTTACAAAAAAATTAAACCTTACATCTCATTCATCTTTGGGTTGGCAGAGCAAGAAAGCAATATCTAAACTGCAGTAGAGGTAAAACCGGCCTATAAAGAATAAAAAATAAAATCAAGAACAGCCTGACCCACGGGTATATAAGCCCAAATCCGGCCAAACCCGCCCGATTAACTTGATTTGAGGGGCAGAGCCCAGAGTAAACCCGAAGCTATACTTTGGCGCCGTGCTTACTTTGGTGCAGAAAGAAGTATGCAGCTTCAGGTTCACTTTGGGCCAAGCCCCCTAAGTCAAGTCTGCACTTCGGAGTGCAGCGCCAAAATGCAGAAAAATGCAACCGTACGAAATGGCACCAAAAAGAAACTCATAAACTAAAAATTACAAGATGCAAATAGTAAAAATACACCCAAAAAGGAGAAAAACATTTCGGAAAGCTTGTAAGCTATTGGCAAGAAGCGGAAATGGCGTCTGACGTAAGCCACATGAAGGTGTAAAGAGGAATCCTTTATCGTGACGGAGGATGAGGATTTTGAGGATTTACTGATTTGGAGTTAAACTGATTGTTTCTCAAGCATGTTCTTTATGATAGATAGATAGATAGATACAGTGCATCCGGAAAGTATTCACAGCGCTTCACTTTTTCCACATTTTGTTATGTTACAGCCTCATTCCAAATTGTAATAATTTAATCTCTTATCTCAAATTCTACACAAAATACTCCATTATGACAATGTGAAAAAGTTTTTTTTTTTACTTTTTTTGAATTTTTTAAAAATAGAAAACTAAGAAATCACATTTACATAAGTATTTACAGCCTTTGCCATGAAGCTCAAAATTGAGCTCAGGTGCATCTTTTTTCCACTGATCATCCTTGAGATCTTTCTACAGTTTAATTGGAGTCCACCTGCAGTAAATTCAGTTGATTGGACGTGATTTGGAAAGGCACACACCTGTTTATATAAGGTCCCACAGTTGAGTGTGCATGTCAGAGCACAAACACCAAGCATGAAGTCAAAAGAACTGTCTGTAGACCTGCGAGACAGGATTGTCTTGAGGCACAAAGCTGGGGAAGGATACAGAAAAAAATCTGCTGCTTTGAAGGTCCCAATGAGCACAGTGGCCTCCATTATTCGTAAATGGAAGACATTTTGGAACCACCAGGACTCTTCCTAAAGCTGGCCTTCTAAACTGAGCGATCGGGGAAGAAGGGCCTTAGTCAGGGAGGTGACCAAGAACCCGATGGTCACTCTGTCAGAGCTCCAGCGTTCCTCTGTGGAGAGAGGTAAGCCTTCCAGAAGGACAACCATCTCTGCAGCAATCCACCAATCAGGCCTGTATGGTAGAGTGGCCAAACGAAAGCCGCTCCTTAGTAAAAGGAACATGGAAGCCCGTCTGGAATTTGCCAAAAAGCACCTGAATGACTCTCAGACCACGAGAAACAAAATTCTCTGGTCTGATGAGACAGAGATTGAACTCTTTGGTGTGAATGCCAGGCGCCATGTTTGGAGGAAACCAGGCACCGCTCATCACCAGGCCAATACCATCCCTACAGTGAAGCATGGTGGTGGCAGCATCTTGCTGTGGGGATGTTTTTCAGCAGCAGGAACTGGCAGACTAGTCAGGATAGAAGGAAAAATGAATGCAGCAATACATAGAGATATCCTGGATGAAAACCTGCTCCAGAGCGCTCTTGACCTTAGGCTGAGCAAAGGTCATTTTTCAGCAGGACAACGACCCAAAGCACACAGCCAAGATCTCAAAATATTGGCTTCAGAACCACTCCGTGAATGTCCCGGAGTGGCCCAGCCAGAGTCCAGACTTGAATCCGATCGAACATCTCTGGAGAGATCTGAAAATGGCTGTGCACAAACGTCTCCCATCCAACCTGATTGAGCTTGAGACTTATTGCAAAGAAAAATGGGCAAAAATGCCTAAAGATAGGTGTGCTAAACTTGGGATCATATTCAAAAAGACTTGAGGCTGTATTTGCTGCCATAGGTGGATCAACAAAGTATTAAGCAAAGGCTGTGAATACTTATGTAAATGTGATTTCTTAGTTTTCTATTTTTAATAAATTCAAAAAAAGTTTAAAAAAAAAAAAAAAACTTTTTCACATTGTCATAATGGAGTATTTTGTGTAGAATTTTGAGATAAGAGATTAAATTAATACAATTTGGAATGAGGCTGTAACATAACAAAATGTGGAAAAAGTGAAGCGCTGTGAATACTTTCTGGATGCACTGTAGATAGATAGATAGATAGATAGATACTTTATTCATCCCCGCAGGGAATTTCACATAGATAGTTATCTGAAAAATAATATAACACTTCAGCGCTGAACTGCAGCGCCTAAGTGTGTTACTCAAGTATAAGTACTTTTACTTCATAAAAATATTACACAGTAGAAGTAAAAAGCAGTCATCTAAATAATTACTTGAGTAAATGTAGTGCAATGCAGATCATTTACTAAGAAAAAAAAGGAGAAAAAATAACGGCGAGAGAGAAGCCTGACATTGACACAATGATGACATTTTAAGCCGAATGGGGCTCAAAATTCGGGTTCTGGCCCAAGATGTTACCTCTACACTGTAGCATAGAAAAAAACACTTAATGGTCTTACCTTCCGATTCCTGGGAGTGCAGATCTCCGAGGACCTCTCCTGGTCGGCCAACACTGCGGCGGTGATAGAGAAAGCCCAGCAGCTGTGGACTCCAATTCCTGAAAGTGCTCAAGAGGAACAATCTGAAGGAGAAGCTACTGGTGATATTCTACAGGGCCACCAATTAATGAATCCTAATTAACTATATCATAGATGATCTGGAGCGGACAGGAAAGCCCACAAGAGGATTATAAACAAGGCCCAAAATACTGACTGCCCTCTGCTCTGCCAGGAGGGCGTCGCCAACTCTTCATGATGTAGTTACATCAGCACATCCCAGGAACGGTCTTTTCTAACTACTAGCGTCAGGCCGATGCAATACCCCAGTTTTAAGTGGAATATCCCAGGTTTTGAAGTGCACTATCCCGATTAAGTGAAAAATCCTGGTTGTGTACAGTTTTCATTTTAGGCGTTATTGACTTTTGGTTTTCTGGTTCTGAACAGGTGTTGCAGAGGAAGTATTCCACCTTTTTTTGTACTGTTAAATGTTTTTACACTGTACTGTTTACTTTATCTACACTTTGTCTTCTTTTCCAAAATATAGTGTAATTGGAAGGTATTCGATTGTCCTGTCAAGTCAAGTTACATTTAAATAGCCCTGTTGGGAATTATCAAAATGTCCCGTTTACCAAAGTGTTCCAATTCGTTATCTGACTCCATTGACCAAACACAACCTACATTCCTCCAACCAACATGCGCGCTCGTTTCTTGAGAGAAAAAAAATGACCAGGAAGGCCTTTCACACGGGTGTTTATTTTTTTAACAGAAGAAGTGTCAGAGACGGCTGAAGAAGTGACGTTCGAGTCTGTGCGGGATGCCCCCATCTGAAGTCTTTTAGTTTTCTCTTATTGACCCACGTCTCCCCGCAAGATGGCGTCCCATGGGCGTGCCAAACGGTTGTTTGCGGCCAACGATCTCCGGTCGTCCCGTGTCAGCACAGGCCTCCTGTTATCTGAAATGTCCTAGACAAAACACACAGCCTGCCCTGACATTGTACATTGAACTAAAGCCCACTCAGTGAAACTCTTCATTGGATTAAACCGAGTCAATCGTATAAAATCCTTAATAGTCAAATGTATAAAATCTTTTAATCCCTCTCATAGCCTCAGTGAACTGAGGCCATCACCCCTACAAAAATAAGAATAGCAAAGTAATAAAATATTTTTTAAAAAGTAAAATTTTATATAAAAGTTTTTATTCCCTCTCATGGCCTCAGACAACTGAGACCAAGACCACTTAATCATTAATTTGGCAATCAAGTTTGGGTCTGGTATTGTTCATTACATCTAAAATGCAAGAATAGTTCATGGGAGTAGTTACCACTCGAACTAGTGGCCTTGGCGCCATAAACTTGTCCTATCAGTGGCACTGTTAGGGCTGTAATATTTTTGAAACATATAGTCCCAGGAAACATTGGATTTTCCATATTCTTTGTCATATCGGGAATATGATAGACTCTAGTACAATTGTTCTTCCCACATGATTTTTAACAAGGTGACGAGCAAACCAGCATGGGCTTTGGCCAGGTGAAATGCTGTCTAATTTGCATGGCCTGCCCTTTTGACCAATCAGTCCAATTATCTCCAGTTTCCCTTAATTTGCGGACCATGCCCTGCCTCAATGTATGGACCAGTCATACTTATACCCAGCGAATTTGTGGCCCTCATGTCTACATTATTATCAGCACTGATGCGGTTTTGGTCAGGGTCATACAATACACTCGACCCTCCTGAAATCTTTTTGTGGTGTTATTAGCACAGATTGGGTCTTTGGTTTGTGTTTTCCTCTCTGTTCTATAGTGGGATTATGTGCTAGGCATCATTGTGGCAAGTGTGGTTGGCTGCTGTAATTATGTTATTTCTGTCTGTATCTGAAAGGCTGTGTTATTGAAGTAGTAATTTTGTAGTCTGACCATAGTTTTATCTTTGTAGTATTTTTGGTTTAGTTTTTCTGCAGAATTTCTGTAGTTGGACTTTTGTATTATAGTATTACTGTACTGGTATTTCTATAGCATTTTGAAGAATTTAGGTAGTAGTAGTTTTTATTATAGTGTTTCTGCATTCTTTTCAAATGTGGGGCACAGCATAAGTACCCATAATGATATATTTATTTCAATTAATTTGTGAACTTTTCTTTATGTAAGCGTTTATACTAGAAATAATACCCTCGTAGCAAATTCAATATGTTATTCATAAATAATAAGTCAATATAAGTAGTGTTGATGAAGTAGTGTTACTGTAGTTCATCGGTGTCCAAACTACGGACCGCGGGCCGCAGTTGGCCCACGGGTCAGTTTTTATTGGCCCGTAGCAAATTCTGAAAATATAGTTGAGTATGGCCCGCACATGGCGCTTGAGGTCAACTCTGTTGCACTTCTCAATTTTAACACTAGATGGAGCCAGTAACGGAAAATGTGCTACTCCACCCATGCATTTGAGATCCCCTGAACTGGAAAACATTAGAATTGTGTTTTATTTGCTTATTTTATGAACCTCCTTGTCATTCATTTGAACTGTCATTGAAATTTAAAGTGTATTACTGTGTAGGATTGACAGAGCAGAAGTCAATGGAAAGAGACCAAGAGGAAGGCCGCGATTGACGTGGATGAATGGTGTTATGAGTGCACTGCAGGAAAGAGGTCTAAATATAATGGAAGCTAGAGCTCTTGTTGGTGATAGAAAGGAGTGGAGAGGTGTTGTGAAAGGATAGTGTGATTATGGACACGTTCTTAAGGATGGGCTGGGCACCCGTATAATGCGGCAGGGGTAAACCAGTGAAAGCTGTCGGGCCCTGCTGTTGGACAAAAGAGTGTGTTGTGTCACCCTGACCCGAGTGGCATGGCCGCTTTCTGGTGTCCCATTTCATCTGGAGGGACGAAAGCATGACCAACTTGGGTGCCGAGGTGCCTAACTTGTTTGGGTGTTTGGGCAATTGGGTTGGCCATGGTCCAAAAAATGTTGTGTGTTTTTTTTATATTTATTTCCCTTTTATTTTCTTTGTTATTGTATGTGTGTGTCTTGCTGTTGGTCACCCCTCTTGGGGGATATGACCAAGGTAGATAGATAGATAGATAGATAGATAGATAGATAGATAGATAGATAGATAGATAGATAGATAGATAGATAGATAGATAGATTACTGTGTAACTTATTCTGACACAAAATAGATTGATTGTTAATTGTAAACCCTATTAGTGCAGATAAACATTAATTTTGCTACTAAAAATAGGTTCACAACGAAATTAGAGTAGATGACTGGCTATCAAACTGAAAAATAAATAAAACATCCATCCATCCATTATCTGCACCGCTTATCTTCAGTAAGGTCGCGGGGGTGCTGGAGCCCATCCTAGCTGTCTTCAGGCAGTGGGCAGGGGACACCCTGAACTGGTTGCCAGCCAGTCGCAGGGCACACTGGTACCGGCCAATTGACCTGACATGCATGTTTTTGGAATGTGGGAGGAAGCCGAAATGCCTGGAGGAAACCCACGCAACCCACGGGTAGAACATGCAAACTCCACACAGGAAGGTTTGATCTCATGACCTCAGAACTGTGCCGCACACGCGCTTACCACAGCCCCGCCATGCTGCCCGAAATTAAACATATTTAACAAAATAAATATTACCACTCCTTAAACCTAGAACAAGTCCAGTAGCTTTTCTTTCCTCTGTCTAACAGCATAGGAGCTACACTCAGGTATAGCTGAGGTTTGTATTAGAGACTGTATCGCTATATACATAAAATGTAATCAACATTTTTTTTCTTCTCCTGGCCCTTTCAAAAAATGTTTAAGCCAATGCGGCCGCGACTCAAAAAGTTTGCCCATCCCTGCTGTAGTTGTACCTTTGTAGAAAAGTCTTAGTACTTTTATGTTTTAGTTTTACTGTGCTAGTATTTTTGTAGTATTTTAATGTATTTATGTAGTAGAACGTTTTACTAAGTACAACTTTAATATTATCTGTGTAGGAATTATGTAGTATTTCTTCTTTTCAAAATAAATAATATACTATGTCCATTTAATTAGATATTTAGCTTCGTAATAATTTTGTTTTATTTTTGTAGCATTTCTATGGCACTATCTTTGTAGAATTATAGTGGTAGTAGTTCTATACTAATAAATTTAAATTAAAATACACACTGTTCAGAAAAAGTACTGTTCGAAACTTTTACCCCCTTTTGGACTGGGGATTACTCAGTCCATTAAAAGTCATGATGGAAATACAGTGGGACCTCGCTGGTTCGCGGCTTTTTCTTTTTCTTTTCTTTTTTTTTTTTTTTGAAGGGGCGTCGCTACTTTGCAGATTTTCACTTTTTGCGACCGACGACCCTAGCACGGCGCGCAGTTCTCGTTTCCCGGCGCTCGGTTTCAGTGCGGCTTCCGCTTCACCGCCCCCCCCTAACCTCACAGGTCCCCCCAGCTACCCCTTTCCCCCGCGGCCGTCCGTCCGTCGGCCGGAGCCATCGAGGGCCGTGTAGCGCCATGTAGAACCATCGCGGCTCGGCCGGGAGACGCCGGCCTCCGCGCCGAGCGCCCGACCCGCTCGGCTTGTCGCGGCGTCATGCGTATCGCGCCCGAAAGTACAGGGTGTCCCCCTGCCCACTGCCCGGAGATGGCTGGGATGGGCTCCAGCCCCCCAACACGTCGCTACTTCACAGATTTTCACTTTTTGCGAGTGGTTTTGCTCCCCATTAACCGCGATATCCGAGGTCTTACTGTATGTAAATATGAAAATATATGAAAAATGTCACTGTGAGTTGGGTTTTGAGGGCTGTGCAGGACGGATGAGAATCCCATAGAGGCATCTCGAGTCCTTGGTGGCCAACTGCACAGCTGTGGAGGTTTTTTGTTGTAAGTCACCTGCATTCTGTCCGGGAAGTGGGTGATCTAAAAAAACAAATCTTTGTACAACAAGGTTAATAAATCTTTCCTTGATAAGTCTAATGGGGACTTGCACGGATGTCCACCTTACTAGGCCTCCTCGGCGAACTCGACAACCACAGGATCACAACATACTAAATCAAATTAATACAGTTTAAACAATTCCCTCTTCAGAATTGTCAATCTATTTTGTGTCTAAATCCCAAATTTGGCTGATTGCACTGTACCAGTCACTGATTTCCTTAACAATTATCATCATTTGAATTAAATCACTATTTAAATCATCACCTAGCCAAATAAAACAAGTTTTGATTTACTCTTGTTATGATTCACTCTTCGTTTTGTTTTAAATCATAACCGATGCATTATCATTTTTGTAAACATTTTCTTCCTCGCTCGAAACACTTAATATATTAATCCTTTTTAAAAATCTTAATATAATGTTAACTCTGAAGTATTGTGTCTAATCTTGTTGCATGCAATGTTTTCATTAAAAAATTCAATGTAGACGTTTATTCACATCTCAGGATCTCCTGTTTACTACATCAGTTTCTCGTTGCTAGGTTGATTGCACAATTTAAATAAATTCAAAGGTATTTTTCTGTAACCTTTTTTTCTTCAAAAATCACCCTAATGCTTCCGCATCTGACAAGAAATGTAAAATCCTCTAAAACGATGTGTTCATTGTGTTGAGCAAAACAAACAAGTTTGATGGAGAGCATATTCCGGATAAAAAATTTCCAGCAAAAATGAACATAATCGCTTCATTTAGTAGAAGCTTAATTCTTAATAAAAATGTCTCCTTCCTATTTTGTCTCCTAAAATAAAATTTAAATTCTTCCAAACAGTCCATATTGACTTAATAGCAACTTCCTCTATGTGTTTATAAATAATCAATTGTGGACAACCTAGATAAGTGGGTGTGTTTATCATCAAAATTTATCAATCTTTCAATGTAGACGTTTTTTCAGATATGTAAACATTTTGTCATTAACAAGACTCTAATGTGACTTCAAGCAGACGTGTGTTCTTAAATGTTCTTTGTGTTCCCATTGTTGACGGCCTCGACGTGTGCCCCACAGTTCATGTGAAGATCACTCGTTATCCACTGCTTGAATGTTGCTTGTCCCATCCAAAATATTTTCCAAAATGTGTCCATCTCAGTGATGGACTGACCTTCATTGTCTTTGTTAGTTTCATTGCAACTGACTGTCACTCAGTTCAGGGTGTTCCCTGCTCACTGCCTGAAGACAGCTGGGATGTGCTCCAGCACCCCCGCGACCTAACTGTTGATAAGCGAGGCAGAAAATGGATGAATGGATGTCTTGTTAATTTTACAGCTGTGTCCCCCATCACAGCAAACAGTATTTTGTTCATACAGTTCAATCTGTTCTTTTAGAGAGTCCATTGACTTTCAAAAAATGTCTTTTCTTTTTTATGGAAATTAGAATCCTGTTAAATCAATCATGCTTACATACTGGGATGTCTTATTAAATAAACTGGACTACTCAATAGCCCAAATTTTTGCTCTAAGTTACATGACCATGCAGACATTATCCAAGCTCAATCAGTTTTATCCATTTATTTTCCATGCAATTATATTCCTAAATGTTTCATTTCATCTGTCTCAAGATCGATTAATCTGTTATTTTAAATTCATATGATCTTTTCTCACGATCGATAAATCCGCTCCTCATTGACTTTTGAAAATGCTCTCTCCAAAGGATAGACAAATTGCTTTTTTGATTTAACCAAACTATAAATCAACATTTTTTTTACGAATTTGTTAACTATCACACTGCCTAAACATCAAAAATCTCAAAAAATGCTAAATTGAACTCAACGTGAACAACTTTTTTATTGGAAATTCCTCTCTCTATAATCATAATCGACACAACTGCTCCAGGAAGGAGTTCAAAGAGCTCAGAAACTGTGCCAGTGCTTATATTGCGTCCGCTAAATCCTTCAGCTTTTTTAACAATACATTTAGCTAGCACCTCAAATGTAACTAAATAATGATCCAAGATAACGGTAGTACACGGTAACACCATAATGTTTGAGGTTAAAACTCCTCGAGTCAGAACCAAGTCTAGCGTGTTTCCATCTTTATGGGTTGGCAAATCAACCAGTTGATTAAAACCAAATGCATCAATTAGAGACCTAAACGCAATAGTAAGTGAACTGAGTGGGGAGTTCATATGAATGTTAAAGTCCCCCATGATTAAAATTTTGTCTGCATAGGTTACTAGTTCAGACAAAAGTTCAGCAAATTCGTCTAAGAAAGTTGTGTATGGCCCTGGTGCGCGATAGATAGTTATTACATAAATTGACAATAGAGAGGACCGCATCACAAGAGCCTCAAACGCCTTTCCTTCATACAATGGCTCGATTGACTCACTCATGAATGAGTTCAATATTACTCTGACTAGTGTCCTGGATTCAATAGCGCCCATAAAGCTAAAATCCCGTCCTAAAAGACGCACGCCTTGGTTTACTGATGAAACTAGAACCCTTAAACAAGAATGCAGGAAATTGGAAAGAAAATGGCGCGCTACCAAGCTTGAGGTTTTCCATCAAACCTGGTGTGACAGCTTGTTAAAGTATAAAGCGGCCCTTGCCTCTGCAAAATCGGCCTACCTTTCGAAGGTGATTGCGTCTCAAAAGAACAATCCCAAAGTCCTTTTTGACACTGAAGCATCGCTTACAAGGCAACAGACTATTGCAGATAGTTCGACGCACTCTGCTCATGACTTAATGGTCTTCTTTACTAAGAAGATTCAATGCATACAGGAAGAAATTGCTAAAGACATTATTAATACCACACATATTAAAGGACTGAAATCTACAGATGCACGACAGGGTGGCTGTCCAGGGTAATTGTCCAGTTTTAGTGAACTGTCACTTGATGATCTCAAACAGGTGGTGAATGCGGCCAAACCGACAACTTGCCAGTTCGACCCGCTCCCAGGTTCACTTATTAAAAGTCTTTTTGGCGTCCTTGGACCTTCAGTTCTAAATATTATAAACATATCCCTCTCCTCAGGTGTAGTTCCAGCAGCTTTTAAGTCCGCCGTTATTAAACCCACACTGAAACGACCCAACCTTGATCCAGAAATCTTGAGTAATTATAGACCTGTGTCAAACCTACCTTTCCATTCTAAAGTACTTGAAAAAGTAGTGGCACAGCAGTTGAATGATTTCATATCCGAGAATAACCTTTTTGAATCCATGCAATCAGGATTCAGAGCTAACTACTACTACTACAGAGCTACTGAGACAGCTCTGATCAAGGTAACAAATGATCTCGTACTGGCAATGGATTCTGGCGCTTCATCACTTTTGCTGCTGCTGGATCTTAGTGCTGCTTTTGACACAGTGCACCACCATTTCCTACTAGAACGTTTGGAAAAATGGATTGGTCTCTCAGGAACCGTCCTCTCGTGGTTCAGATCCTACCTCTCAGATAGGACGCACTGTATTAAATATAGTGAAATGACATCTGAGCCCTTTAATGTTACCTGTGGTGTTCCGCAGGGTTCAGTGCTTGGCCTCCTTCTTTTCAGCATTTACATGCTTCCATTAGGTGATATTATTGGCAAGTACAATATCAGCTTCCAATGCTACGCAGACGACACTCAACTATATCTTCCGTTGGAGGAATCTCCCACACTAAACTGTGGAAATTTGGAGGCCTGCCTCATTGAGATAAAAGAGTGGATGTCACTCAATTTCTTGCGTCTTAACTCTGAAAATACCGAAATGTGAGTCATTGGTCCATCTAAATGCCGTGACTTATTCTCAAAAACTGCTGTGAACATTGACAAATGTCACATCACACAGAGTGACTCATTTAAAAATTTAGGTATCATATTTGACCCTGATGTATCCTTTGAAATGCATGTAAAGAAAATTACTAGAACCGCTTTCTTCCATCTTCGTAACATTGCTAAAATCCGTTCAATACTGTCTCAGTCGGATGCGGAAATTACAATTCATGCGTTTGTTACCTCCCGTCTCGATTACTGTAATGCACTACTCTCTGGTCTCCCGAAGTCTAGAATCAAGTCTCTTCAGCTGGTACAAAATGCTGCAGCGAGGCTTTTAACTAGGACAAAAAAGTACGATCACATAACACCGATTTTGGCTAACCTGCATTGACTCCCAGTTAGCCTTAGATGTGATTTCAAGGTTCTCTTAGTATTATACAAAATCATACATGGACTTGCTCCCTCTTATCTTTCAGATCTGATTTGCCCCTATGTCCCGGTCCGTAGCCTACGATCTGAGAGTGCCGGTCTTCTGGTGATCCCAAGAGCAAAAAAGTGTTCTGCTGGTTCGAGAGCGTTCTCCATCCGGGCACCGGTGCTGTGGAATGCTCTTCCCCCTGAGATCCGATCTGCAACCTCAGTGGAAATGTTTAAATCTAAGCTTAAAACTCACTTCTACTCCATAGCATATGAATAACCTACTCTTCTCGTCGGCTGAAAAATAGTCAGTGTAATATAGTGTAATAATCTGTGAAGCCCTTTGAGAGTCTTTGTGATTTAGGGCTATACAAATAATAATGACTTGACTTGAATGACTTGACTATCTTTTCTCATTGATTCAATGTGGAATGACACGTACTCGTCACTAATAAATTGCCTTATTGACTATCATTTCATTATCAATACTCTTGTGTTTATTTTGTTTGTTTGTTTTTTATTAGAGAAAGCACATCTCATTCAGTGATTGAAACAGAACAGCCATGTTATTAATAATTTTCAATCTCGCTTTTCTTTTTTTCGGCCCGAACTCGTCTGAAAGTTTTGGGTTATTTGAAATTATTCTGATCACTTACTCTTTTCCGTGGAATATTCTTTTGTTTTCCACATATTAACACCTTTATGTATCATCATACCCATTTATTATTTCATTCTCATTATTATTTACTTACCTATGCTGCTTTTACCTGCTTGAGTCCCTTCTTCTTCTGATTCTGACTGCCTTATTCTGTCAATAACTATCATTTTCAAACTTTATATCACCTTAATGTCACTTACTAATGTAAGATGGCGGCGCGTGCAAACGCTGCGGCTTCACGGGCTCCAGTTCGTCTTTTGTTTTTCAGTGTCCCCTTATCCCTCTTATTTTCCCTTCGACTCCCTTCGCATATACAATAACATCCACAACATCTCGAGGGATATACAGAGACCACCGGATCTCCCTGGGTGATCTGCCTGCCGACAACGATGGAGCAAAAGGAAAAGGCTTCCAGTCGGGTCTGGGCTAAGATGGCGACCACACAGACCAGCGATCCCAAGCATGTTCCTAACCAACGCCAGATCCATCGTCCACAATGAGTGAATTTGAGCGTCGGATCGCCATCAACAACGTCTGGAATTGGAGTATTTTGCAATCACGGAGTCTTGGCTTTCCCGACGCCGCATTACAACTAGCAGGACGCATGCTTCACCGGCACGAAGGAGACGGAGACTACGCGCTACAATAACAGCCGAATCATTGACACACACTGCTCACTTGATATGGAGTTTCTAGCAGTATCGTGCAGACACTTCGGCCCAATCCCATTTCTCTCACTCGGCCCTGAGAACCCTCCAGTGAGGTCCCTCGATAGAGGAGTGCCCTCCGCGAGTGGAGTGCAAAGTGGAGATGGTTTGGACAAGACTTGCAAGGTTCCACCCCTGTCCAGGAGATGGCGGTAATATTAATTGGCTGTAGACCTCAGTGACGTATTGGTCTACGTCACATGTAAACAACTCGAGTCTCAACCTGTAGTGTGTCAGTTGGAGAGTTCGTGCAACGTTAAAAATGCCCGCTACTGCTGTGTTATTACCGATTGCCTGAAAGCTCATCATCTTTACCGTGTCTCCAATCAACGGAGGAGAAATGTGCTATACTGAAGACAGCTTCGGGGCTATGTAGTGCTGATTCATCTTTACAAGGTACGTACACTCATTAAAAAAAATGACCCGTTCGGTCAAATACAGTAAGAGTTAACATACAATGCACGTTCACATAATACCCTATGTTTGTGTAGACATAAATGGCAATCTACTTATTAGTATCTTAATGCCATTTTATGACATATAGTAGGGGTCTTGAATCTGTGACATGACGAAACGTAAACAAACACAAGAACAGTCCACCTGACCCTTTAGCTGACATAATATCGTCACCAAACTTCCCTGTACGACCCAAAAACCTTAGTTCATAAGGAATTTAATTCAAAAGAGTTGTCATTGAATATAAAAAGGTCATTTCAACATTTTTTCATGATGCTTACATCACAGTTAAAGCGGTCTTTTTCTTTTCTATGCCCACATTTATGTCTAAATTGTTTGTTATCTATTGTGTTCCAGAGTGGCTGTCCCATAAGCGTGGACAGGTTGGACAGGAATGTTCCCATCTTATGGTTGGATGTGGAGTCAGAACTCATTCAGGACTTAAGGTTGAGCAAGAATGTTATGTGGGCCCTGCAGGAGCTGCTAAAGAGGGAACAGGGCCATGGCTGGAGGTCCTGATCTACGTGTACTGGCTGGTCCACGCTCTGTCCTACCGTGTGGTGTCACGGGTCTTCAGGGTTCCCAGGTCCACCGTACAAAGAATTGTCCACAGTTAATATGGAATAAATTGCCCAAAAGCCATATTTTAGGCTCTGGAAGTCAGACCCACATTTGCATTATGTGCTTTTCTGCATTACTATTCAATAAACATCTTCATTTTGAGTAACACCTTGGTGGTTTATTTCATAATGATGTGAGATACTGTGTGTGAACTATGTGACTGTTGGACAGAAAACAACTACAAATCACTCCAGCTTAAATAATAGTTTACTTTCAGAAAAACAAACTCACATTGGGCCAAAATACATAATAGTAAATAAATAATGTGTCACAAATTTTAACAAAAATATACCAATACTTCCATAAAGCTGGAAACACAAACTGGAACTTCATTGAGTTCTTAATAAAATTAAAAAAAAATTTCCTTTTATAAAACAAAGGGAAACATTGCAGAGATGTCACTGTTCTGGAAATTTGTCCACGAGCTTCCCAAAAAGGACGGGAACCGCTCAGTTTTGGCCACAATTTCTTCGAGCCTTTTCCTCGCTCCGGCAGACTCCGCTTTCAAAAAGTCAAGGAGTGTATCGTGCTTCCTTTTTTTTTCTGGGTGATTTGGGGTTTGGCGCCGGATTAGGAGGTGCCAACGACGTGCCCGGTGGTGTGGATGGCGTGGTAGCTGTGATGGTGACCAGCTCTTCCACGGGACGTTCTACAGTGGCCTTTAGGTTGGGTGGAAAAAACAAGAATTACTTAATGCTGATGTATTGTACAAAACAACTGTGTATAGGATGCTCAACAAGTTGATATGAGACAGGAAATTATAGGATGTGTTCTGGATAATTATTTGATAGTGAATAGATACAAAAAATGACATGTTATTCTTATGGCTGTAAGAGCCTTCTATTGGCCAGCATCACATATGCTTTAGAATTGTCTCCACATTTGGACAACATTTTGAGAAGGTAATTAGTTTACTTAATATGTGTTTTCAGAGAAGGCAGTGGACTATGTGATAGTAATTTGTTTCAACTGTATTTCCACGTGAAATTCGGAGACATTACTCATAATGCATGATGAAAACTAATGCATTCTGATCTCACATGAAAGAATCATATTGTAAATAAAACACGACACCCGAAATTGTGTGCAGTAAACAAGGGCTTATGTCCAGAACGGTATTCTGACTATGCTCCATGTAGATGTAAAAGCACGACTCGTTTAAGATAAAAACAGGGATGGGCTGAACCGTGATTTTCTGCACAGTTATCCTACTTTACAGTTTGTAGCGTGAAGATTTTTTTTGACAGCTCCCTTGGTAGATTAGTGCACTTCGTAAAGTAGCGATTTTGCAATGTTCGTGTTTTAACGCGAAAATACGATTTTCTATTGCATTTACGTCTAACTAAGATATCTCAATACATTTTGTTGCAAATACATGCGTGGTTGTGGAAAACTACTTACATTTGTGCGGTTCCTTTTCAGGCATGTTTGTTGATATTGAGAATTCGCAAAGCCTTCTGGGTAGTCACTTAGCTGCCAAGTGAGGTCGAGAGCCCCCTCGGTCTTGAAGTGGTTACGACATGGTTTGAGGGCACTTCTGCCTCGGTCTTGAGAGTATCGGGACACACCCCATTTTCACGTGAACGCGCAAACCGAGTGACTAGGGCACATAGCGAGTGAAAGTGCGAAGAATGGGACGCAGCCAGAATCTATCTTCTATCTACCGGGAGAGCTAACTGTCGACATTGTGCTTGCTGTTTACGTTCCACCGCTAACATTCACCGGATGCTAACGTTAGCGTAGCTCAGGAGGTAGAGCGCTCGTCTTGGGATCAAGGGATCCCAGTTCGAATCCCGGCTCGTCCGTGTTACATGTCGAAGTGTCCTTGGGTAAGACGCTGAACCCCTGATACCCCCAATAAGCAGGTTAGCGCCTTAAATGGCTGCAAGGCCGCTATTGGGAAAGCGCTTTGGGAAGTAATGACTTGAAAAGCGCTATATAAAATGCAGATCATTTCATTTTCATTTTATTTTCTCCTCTTATCCTCTCCTTCTCTCACTTACTCTTTTATCTTTTTTCCTCCTCTTATGCTCTTGCCCCTCTTTCTCTGCTCACCTCTCTGTTCTCTTATCTTCCTGTATTTGTAACTTCCCTACCTGCTCTTCCAACAATCCAATGACCATTCTCAACATAACATTCCCTTCCTTACTTGCCCTATCACACTGACTCTCTTTTCTTTTATATAATGGAGTGATGCATTCCTCTAACTATAATTTGTCCTTCAACTTATTATCCGCTAGCCTTCTGAGTTTCCCATCAAACTCATAATTTTTGTTCAAGCGTTGATACATTTTCTCCATTTGGTCTTCCACTACTCTTTCCAATTTCAATGTCACGAATGTATCCGCCAATTGACTACATAAATCCCAATCATTAAATTCTCTATCAAATTCACCCTCCATTTTATTCGTCTAGATTTAACACAGTTCAATGTTGAAAAGTGCAATTCTTTATCCCAATCAACGCTATTAAGGTTAAACTCACTTAATTTCCTCATATTTAGTTGCATTTTTCCTTTTTTATCGCTCACTGCTTCTACTCCCCGCAGTGTGTTATTCAATTGTATCTGTAATAGCTTCCAGGATCCTACAATCGGACCCCACCCGTAATCATTTATCTCCCTGTCAAACTCTCTGTCCATTCTATACTCTCTTCTTTCTAAACTCTGAGGACAACTAGTTTATATGGAGTACAACCGAGCAGCTCACATTCTGACTTCAACAGGCTGTTTTGTTGACACCGTTAGGTTTCCTCTGTCTGCTTCTCTGTTGAAAAACACATGCAGACCAAACACACATTAGTTCATCACACAAAGCAACACACACATATTGGTCAACACACCAAACAAACACTTTTTTGTTTCTTTTTAGGACTTCACTTTGGAACCCAGGTCCTTTCTCTTTTCCCTACCTATCTGAACCCAGTTACACTGCGGACTTTTTCGCGGAGGCTAATCCTTTCGCGGGCTTTGCACCCTCTTACTTAGTGGAGTATTCTACTTTAGGGGACTATACAACCCCAGGGACTCAAACCCACCACTCCGTAGAGCAGGTGTCTCCAAACTACGGCCTGGGGGCCGGATGCGGCCCGCCTCCACATTTAGTCCGGCCCCCTGAACAATACCAGAAAGCATTTAGATTTTTTTTTTTCATATATGTGTATTTGTATTTGATAATAAAGTTGGACTCTAGCAATAAAATGTTCCTTAGTTTTGAACTATTTTCATCATTGACTATTAGTTAGTAACTATTTTATACGGCGCAACAAGGGTTGCTGACTAGTTAAAATGTTATATTTTGGGATTTTGGTGTTGTTTTGTAAAGCAGAAAAAGTGAAGTACTAGTATATCACCACTAGATGGCATAGTCTCACAGGTCGGAGAAGGGTGTTTAGGGCAAGTCTCACGGGACCTCACGTGATTTAATTGATCAATAACTTGATCAATAAATCACTCTTAATGTCAACAAGTAAATGGTGTCATGTGAGACCGACATTTACCATCTATTTTGCAGGTGAGATGTTTATACTGGTAACACACTTACTGTGAGGAGGATGGTAAGGCGCCCGCTTTGAGACTGGGAGGTTCGGGTTCGCGCCCCGGCCGAGTCATTCCTAAGACTTAAAAAGTGGTCGGCGGCGCCCTCTGTTGGCTGCGGCTGCATCGGCTCGCTACAACGGGTCAGGTGCAATCGACATTTCGTTCTGTGTACATTGTTACACAGAATGACAATACAAGGAAATTATTATTATTATTATTATTATAATGTGTGAAGATATGTTTGTAAAGGTTGTTTGTGATCTCTGTAAAGATTACAAAAAATGAAATAGTACGAGTGAGTCGTCCGTTAGCATAAGCAACAGAGTGAGGTATGCACCGTTTGCGGGACTGGGTTGAGAGTGTACTGTGATGTTAATATGTATATTTGGTTACCATATAACACAAAGTGAGTTGTTTTGGAAGGTACAGTTATGGTGTTTTTGTTAAATGATTCATGAAAAGTACCAATTGATGGCAATGTTATTTTGTGTGTATATGTTAAAAGGGACCTCACGTGATTTAATGAGACTTGTTCAATAAATCACTCTTAATGTCAACAAGTAAATGGTGTCGTGTGAGACTGACATTTACCATTTATTTTGCAGGTAAAACAACAAGAACAAACAATATATATATATATATATATATATATATATATATATATATATATATATATATATATATATATATGTAACCGCGGTGTACTTGTCCCACCAAAGATCCACATTTACGCTGGACTGGATGATGAGGTTTTTATTACAAATGTGTAACACCAGCTGGAGCTTGACCATCCACCTGTGTAGGATTATAAGGAAGGAACACAAGAACTTTGAGAGACTGCTCATTTGAGTCATTTAAGTAAGAGATTCTGCTCTGACAACTAAGCTGAACTTGGACCTGTTAAGACTGTGCACGGCACAACAGAAAGTTTATGTTGAATTGACTTTTTTTCTGTGAAGAACCCAGGGAGGGTTATTTGGTTATTATTTATTTTATATATAGTTTTACTTATTTCTTGTTTTTTTCTGTAAAGAGCCTAGAGAGGGTTATTTGGTTATTATTTATCTCATTAATAGTGTTATCTATTTTCTGACTTTTGTTATGTGAAGAATCCAGAAAGGGATATTTGATTGTGGCTTTCTGGAAAACAATACATTTTTACATTTAGGCACTCCTGCAATTATCACACTTTTTCTGTTACAAACTGACCCTGGCCCCTCATCAGAGAAGGGAAAAGTTTTGTGGCCCTCACAGGAAAAAGATTCGGGACTCCTGCCGTAGAGTATTCTAATTTAGGAGGACTCGAACCTCCAGTCTCAAACCCACTACAATTCGGGGCTCGTTACCTCCCTTGGCCTCAAACCCAGCTTGTGTCCCAGACACTCTGCTATCTCGTCAGATGATCAGTGGGTCCGCCACGACCAACGAGAGTCCGCTTTAATCGAAACTAATGCCCTTTGCCTCTTCACAATTCCTGTTATCTTATTCTTTTTCTCTTTTTACTAATTTATTTGCACTTCAGCCAGGTCAGGACACAATTTTTCGAATCTTTAATCTGCAGAGTTCGAAAGAGCAGGTTCTGCTTACCTTATTTTGTAGTGCCGGGTTGTGGCCTGATCTTGCTTCTCGTGAATAAATCCTCAGCTTTAAATTTTACTCAATTTACACACACACTCACATACCAAGAGGGAGTCAGCCATGCAAGGCGCCTATCTGTCCTTTACTGCCTTCATCATTTGTATTTCCATCAATACATTTTTCTTCCATATATTTTTGAAAAGTAAATTATTCATTAGCGATTTTTTGGTATAAAAAAATGCAGTTATCTCAAATTACTACATTCCAATTTTCTCAATTAAATTTTTCCTACTCTTCACAGTCCTTAATTTACCAATTCTGAACTAAAAACAGGAATATTTGATCTTTTTTGGTTAAACTGTCATTATCTTGAAGTAACGTAACCAAAATGACTCACTCATGTTTTTCCTAAACTTCTCAACCCTTAATTTATCGATTTTCAACTAAAAAGACTAAGAGTTCGGACCGAAAAAAAAAATCTTGTGGACCACTTGTGGCCCGCGCTCCGTATGTTGTACACATTCCCCTTTGTTGAATAACAATTTCTCAAAAAGTAAATTTTTTCGACTCCTTACCATATGTTCTATCAATTCTTCTTAAATATCACTTTTTAAACAATATCAGCTCTTTTGAAAGCGTTTTTTGACGTTTAAAAGCACAATTTTTGAGCCGTTCCTTTTCTCTTTCTTTTTGACGAGTAGAACACACAAACACAAACACATGAAACAAAAGCTTATAGGATAGGTGACATACGATACACACACCAACACAACAACATATAAGACATATACAGGGCCCCCAGACAAACGAACGTCTAATTCCTATTTTTTTCTACCATTCGAATTCAAATGATTTTACTCAAGTTATTTCAATTTAACGAAATTGGGTAATTTAGGTTTCTTTTGAATTTTAAATTTGTGTTTAAATTAAAATGTATACCCCGGCTCAATTTCCCTTCTGAAGATGCAACTTGGTCTATTTTTGTTCACTTTTATTTATTTTTTTCCACTTTTTTGTACTCCATCGGAGACGGCTGAAGAAGTGACGTTCGAGTCTGTGCGGGATGCCCCCTTCTGAAGTCCTTTGGCTTTCTCTTATTGGCCCACATCTCCCCGCAAGATGGCGTCTGGGCTCTTCCCAGGGGCGTGCCAAGCGGTTGTTTGCGGCCAACGATCTCTGGTCGTCCCGTGTCAGCACAGGCCTCCTGTTATCTGAAATGTCCTAAACAAAACATCTTCCACACAGCCTGTCCTGACCTTGTACATGAACTAAAGCCCACTCAATGAAAATCTTCATTGCATTAAACTGAGTCAATCGTATAAAATCCTTTACCCTTAATCACCATATGTCTCAAAGGACTGCACAGGTTGCAATTACGCCATCCCCTGATCTTAAATGAACACACGGGCAAGGAAAAACTCAAAACCTCCACATGAGGAAATAAGAAACCTTGAGAAGGGGTCTCACAAGTGCCAATATCCCTTCCAGGGTAACAGTACACAAAACATAATGAACATCAATTTAAAAGAAATTATAAGTAATGTGTAGAAATTTGTCCAGAAAGTGCATGACAGCAACGACGCAGCTTCCCATTTTTTCCAGCTGGCAGATGCAGACGTTGATATGATTCAGGTCAGATGCTGGTCCGCTGACTCATCTTGAATCCAACTTCCCTTTCGTATCACAACCAGTTTGGGCGGTCGGCAAAGGACAGGAAAAGAAATGTATGAGGTAGGCATCAATCTTAAAATGCATAATAAACGTACTTTGTATGGCAAAAACCGTACAGGTTGACAGGTATGCATTTACGTACTTTTGTGTGACTCGGTAATAAGCCTTTGTTAGCGTTGCAAGAAATGTTTCTGTATACAGAGGCTGCCCTACTTACGACCGAGATATGTTCCAGACGATCGTTCGTAAGTTGAATTTATTCGTAAATTGCTTCAGTGCTATATTTTGTATGTTTAAGGTTTATATACGTATGTTTAAGGCATGTATAAGTACAATACGGGTTGTATTGTTTTGTTCTGAGAAAAAAAACACATTTCATTAAATTATATGCTCTATAAAAATAAATAAAGTTACATTTGGGGGCGGCAGTAGCTCCGGAGGTAGAGCGCTTGTCTTGGGAGCAAGGGATCCCAGTTCGAATCCCGGCTCGTCCGTGTTACATGTCGAAGTGTCCTTGGGTAAGACACTGAACCCCTAACACCCCCAATAAGCAGGTTAGCGCCTTACATGGCTGCAAGGCCGCTATTGGGAAATGTGGAGCACATTGTAAAGCGCTTTGGGAAGTCATTGACTTGAAAAGCGCTATATAAATGCAGATCATTTCATTTTCATTTCATTTAACTTACTTTTTGAAGATGAGCTTCAAAAGTTAGGCGACTTCCTCCTGTGATCCAAGCGTTTTCTCAACACCATCAAGCGTTTTCTCAACACCATCAAGCTTCCATATTCTACTTTCATTTAAAATGAAAATGCTCGCCTCTTCTTTACACTTTACACAAACCATATTAATGGATGCACAAGATATTAAACAATAAAAATGAGGAAAGAGTTCTTAGCGCGCTGGATATACAGCATAAAATGTTTATAGAATGGTTATTTAGTTCGTAGTTCGCTAGCTGTCTAGTTGGCCAAATCGGTGAAACTTGGGAGCGAGAGCAGCATAAGTACACATACAAATACAGAAGAAGCATGGATGAGAGTCCAAAAAGTTATTTACCTCTCTCCCTTTCCACTGAGAACTTACATACAAACATCTTTCAGTCATTAAAAATATGACGAGGGATCTTGGTAGAATTTGCTACCACAAAAAGGGCTGGTTATGCCCATGAGTTATAAGTAACTTAGAAAAACATTGACGTTAAGTTATGAACACTAGAAAATATGACTACTCCATCCATCATCTTCCGCTTATCTGGGGTCGGGTCGCGGGGTCAGCAGCCTTAAAAGGGAAGCCCAGACGTCCCTATCCCCACCCACCTCCTCTAACTCATCCGACGGGATCCCGAGGCGTTCCCAATCCAGCCGAGAGACATAGGCTAAGTCCCATTCTTCGCATTTTCACTCGCTATCTGCCCTAGTCACTCGGTTTTGCGCGTTCACGTGAAAATGGGGTGTGTCCTGATACTCTCAAGACCGAGGGAGAAGTGCCCTCAAACCATGTCATAACCACTTCAGACCGAGGGAGGTCGGTACCTCACTTGGTAGCCAAGTGACTACCCAGAAGGCTATGCGAATTCTCAATATCAACAAACATGGCTTGTAAGGAACCGCACAAATGTAAGTAGTTTTCTACAACTACACATGTATTTGCAACGAAATATATTGAGTTGTCTCAGATAGACGTAAATGTAATAGAAAATCGTATTTCCGCGTTTAAACATAACCATTGCAAAATCGCTACTTTATACAGTGCATAAATCTACCGAGGGAGCCGCAAAAAAAATCCTCACACTACAAACCGTAGCGTTGGATACCTGGAGAAAATAACGGCTCAGCCTATCCCTGTTTTTATTTTAAACGAGTCGTGCTTCTATATCGACATGGCCAGACTCTAAAGCAGCAGAGTCACAATAACGTTCTGGATATATGTGTAACGGGGGTAATAATAACTTTTGTTTTATTGAAATTCCTGCTAAAATATGTGTATAGTTTTTGGTAAGTGTCCTGCAATGATGAGTCCAACAGTGCCATCTGCTGGTATGGGGTGGGGTTTGGTTTTGGCTTCTGACATGTGACCGGGAGGCGGGTTTGTTGGCAGTCTTCAGAGAGAACTGCTACTGGTAAGACACATCTTTTGGTGCTCCACAAAAGAAGTTAATTTTAAACATTATAACCCCAGCTGACAAATCTCTCAACATGCACAGTAATGTAATTGATATTGTCCAGCTGTTTAGATTTATTTTCGTTTTGTTTGTTTTACTAAAATGTAATTCCCCTTGTAGAGATCAAAGCCAGCAGAAAAGCTAATGTTGTGACTCATTCATTTGCAGGTAAATTGTACCCGTTCTTATACTCACTGTTTTTATTTCTATTTTCTCATATACATTAAAAAGGATGATGTTGGTTAAAATTCAGACTAAAGAAAAATATGTTGAATTCATTGTAAACGTTAAAAATCCACTATACGATCTCTTGTTAAAAGTATCTTGTTAAAATGGATGTAAAAATGTATTGTTATATTCTAAAATCTATTTTATGTAAATTGAAAATAAAGCTCTTTGATGTGTTTTGTTGGACAGTATTCAGAGAGAACTGCTACTGAGATCAAAGCCAGCAGAAAAGCTAATGTTGTGACTCATTCATTTGCAGTAACTGTAATAAAAACCTCATCATCCAGTCCAGCGTGAATGTGGATCTTTGGTGGGACAAGTACACCGCGGTTACATATGCGCTTGTTTACTGCAAACAATTTTGGATGTTGTGTTTTATTTACAATATGATTCTTTCATGTGAGATCAGAATGCATTATTTTCATCATGCATCGTGAGTAATATCTCCGAATTTCACGTGAAAATACAGTTGAAACAAATTACTACCGCACAGTCCACAGCCTTCTCGGTAAACACATATTAAATAAACTAATTACCTTCTTAAAATGTTGTCCAAATGTGGAGACAATTCTAAAGCATATGTGATGCTCGCTACTTACAGCCATAAGAATAACATGTCAGTTTTGTGTATTTATTCACGATCAAATAATTATCCAGAACACATCCTACAATTTCCTGTCTCACATCAACTTGTTGAGCATCCTATACACAGTTGTTTTTGTACAATACACCAGCATTAAGTAATTCTTGTTTTTTCCACCCAACCTAAAGGCCACTGTAGAACGGCCCGAGGAAGAGCTGGTCACCATCACAGCTACCACACCATCCACACACCGTCGGCATCTTCCAATCCGGCGCCAAACCCCAAATCACCCAGGAAAAAAAGGAAGCACGACACACTGCCAGAATGAAGAAAAGGCACGAGGAAACTGAGGCCAAAACTGAGCGGTTCCCGATCCTTTTTGGGAAGCTCGTGGACAAATTTCCAGAACAGTGACATCTCTGCAATGTTTCCCTTTGTTTTATAAAATGAACATATTTTATTTTATTAAGAACTCAATGAAGTTCCAGTTTGTGTTTTCCAGCTTTATGGAAGTATTGGTATATTTTTGTTATAATTTGTGACACATTATTTATTTACTATTATGTATTTCGGCCCAATGTGAGTTTGTTTTTCTGAAAGTAAACTGTTATTTAACCTGGAGTGATTTGTAGTTGGTTTCTGTCCAACAGTCACATAGTTCACACACAGTATCTCACATCATTTAGAAATAAACCACTAAGGTGTTACTCAAAATAAAGATGTTTATTGAATAGTAATGCAGAAAAGCACAGGATGCAAATGTGGGTCTGACTTCCAGAGCCTGAAACATGGCTTTTGGGCAATTTATTCCATATTAACTGTGGACAATTCTGTGTACGGTGGGCCTGGGAACCCTGAAGACCCGTGACACCACACGGTAGGACAGACCGTGGGCCAGCCAGTACACGTGGATCAGGACCTCCAGCCATGGTCCTGTTCCCTCTTTAGCAGCTCCTGCAGGGCCCACATGACCTTCTTGCGCAACCTTAAGTCCTGAGTTCTGACTCCACATCGAACCATACATAGCTACATAGCGCCGAAGCTGTCCTCAGTATAGCACATTTCTCCTCCGTTGATTGAAGACACGGAAAAGGTGATGAGCTTCCAGGCAATCGGTAATAACACAGCTGTAGCGGGCATTTTTAACATTGCACGAACTCTCCAACTGCCACACCACAGGTTGAGACTCCAGTTGTTTACATGTGACGTAGGCCTATACGTCACTAAGGTCTACAGCCAATTAATTTTACCGCCATCTCCTGGACAGGGGTGGAACCTTGCAAGTCTCGTCCAATTTCTTAGGAAATCATCTTCACTTTGCACTCCACTCACCGAGGGCACTTCCCTATGGAGGGACCTCACTGGAGGGTTCTCAGGGCCAAGTGAGAGGAATGGGATTGGGCCATAGTCTCTCCAGCGTGTCTTGGGTCATCCCTGGGGCCTCCTGTCGGTGGGACATGCCCGGAACACCTCACGAGGGAGGCGTCCAGGAGGCATCCTTATCAGATGCCCGAGCCACCTCAACTGGCTCCTCTTAATGCGGAGGAGCAGTGGCTCTACACAAAGTCCCTCCCGGATGACTGAGCTTCTCACCTTATCTCTAAGGGAAAACCCAGACACCCTGCGGAGGAAACTCATTTTGGCCACTTGTATCCAGGATCGTGTTCTTTCGGTCATGAACCAAAGTTCATGACCATAGGTGAGGGTAGGAACGTAGATTGACCGGTAGATCGAGAGCTTTGCCTTTCGGCTCAGCTCCCTCTTAACCAAGACGGACCGTTACAGTGTCCGAATGATTCAGTCTGTCCGTGGAACAAGACTGTGACAACAGTCTGTCGCTGAAGCTTCTCTTCTGTTTGGAGATGATGCTGTGTATTGGATGTGATGAATTGTCCATGACCGCAGCTTTTTCAGTGCCTGTCTCTCAGCTACAGTTGTTAGGCTGTCCAGCTCTGTGCCCACAACAGAGCCCGCTTTCCTCACCAGTTTATTAAGACGAGAGGCATCCTTCTTCTTAGCGGTGCCTCCCCAACACCCTGCCGCATAGAAGAGGGCGCTTGCCACACCAGTCTCATAGAACATTTGCAGGAGCTTTTTGCAGATGTTGAAGGATGCCAGCCTTCTGAGGAAGAATAGTTGGCTTTGTCCTTTCCTGTATAGAGCTTCTGTGTTGGCATTCCAGTCCAGTTTATTGTCCAGATGAACACCCAGGTATTTGTAGGTCTGGACATTCTCCTTTGATAGTTACAGGAACCGGGTGAGTTCTAGTTCTCATGAAGTCCACCACCATCTCCCTGGTCTTGGTAGTGTTCAGGTGCAGGTGGTTAGCGTCGCTCCATTGGACAAAGTCCTGAATCAATTTCCTGTATTCCTCCTCCTGCCCACTTCTGATACATCCCACGATAGCAGTGTCATCAGCAAACCTCTGCACATGGCAGGACTCGAAGTTGTACTGAAAGTCCGACATATACAGGGTGAATAGAAACGGAGAGAGCACGGTCCCCTGCGGCGATCCCGTGCTTCTGACCACAGTGTCCGATGTACAGCCCCCCTCTTTCACATACTGGGGTCTGCCTGTCAGGTAGTCCATAATCCATGCTACAAGGTGCGAGCATACTCCCATCTGTTAGTTTACCACTAAGTAGCAGAGGCTGTATGGTGTTGAAGGTACTGGAGAAGTCCAAAAATGTAATCCTCAAAGCACCCTTGCCCCTGTCCAGGTGAGAGAGGGATCGGTGTAGCATGTAGCATCCTCCACTCCCACCTTCTCCTGGTAGGCAAATTGCAGAGGGTCGATGGTGTGGCGGACCTGCAGCAACCGCTCTATGGTCTTCATTGCATGTGATGTCAGGGGGGGGCAGCTGCAGTGCTCTGTGGGTGAGAACGAGTGGGTGTGGTCAAACCTGTTAAAAAAGTTGTTTAACTGATTAACCCTCCCCACATCTACTTCAAAATGTTATCGTAATGAAATTTACAAGTTATATGGTAGTTGCAGAATGTGAGGTGCGTCATGACGAATATAGCACACTAAGGGGCCGGTCACACAGCCGTTTGCGGCTGAATCACAGCTAAAATTTTGCGTTTTTTTTTGTGCCCGTGATGGAAAATGCGCAAAATTGGCCAACCCGCTGTTCATCGGTGGTATGCCCGCAAAACAGACGCCGGCGACTGTTCCGCTTCCTCATCGCGTCATTTCCGCGTCATTTTCTCGTGTGGACCACGGGTATAAAAGCTCCCGAGCCGGTGTTGTGCCCAAATCCGACTCCTACGCATTTTTTCGCGCGGCCAACCGCGTGTGAATTTCCGACCGCGAGTAAAGCACTGCTGTATCTCGTCTATATGGCGGTCTCAAAGCGTCTAACAGCGCCCAACAGCGTCTGCTTCACGGCCAGAGATTTCTGGCCGTGATTCAACCTCGATACGCCCGTGAAAGGCTGTGTACCCGCGCTCTAAAGAATTGAGCTGCGCAAAACTTGATGTCTATAGTTTATCTAGTATTAATTATTTTTATACATAACTTTAATATCGATATAAAAAATATACAAAAGTCAAAGTCTTACCAGACCGGAACAGAGCGTTTAATAAGTCACAAAAGCAAATTACGTAACGTCATTGCCAGAAAGTTCAATTTGCAAGAAAACTTTGAAAACCACAAGCGATGCAATGCATAATGAAGAGTGAGAATAAGTCCAACTCTAAATTTCGGGAAGAAAACGTTTTCCTCAGTGATTTAGGAACTAGAATCAGTATTATCACACATGTACGTGACACACCGCTGTCCGGCAATGCCAAAATCTGGCACATCTCTGAAGAGCGGGATGACGATTTACACTGAAATCGACGACTAGATGATGAAGTCACATCTGAGTCAGATCTGGAGGCTTCTTCTGCTATTGATTTTCATGATAAATCCGCTCTATCCATTTAATTTGGGGAAGCAAACCCCTACCCAAATAACTGCCCTGGAGGGGGATGGGCGCAGCCAGGTTGTACTTACCCAAGATACACCACAGGAACGGGTGCCCTGACAACCCTGGTGGTTAAAGGCTCCATGAAGCATGAATGCAAAAGCTGTCAAGACACCTTCTCAAATTACGAAACCACAGTGTGAAAATGCCTACCTTAAATATGTCAAACACAAAAACAAAGAGAAAATGTTCCATTTCACTTTTTTATTCAGAATGCAAATTCTTATCAGTAGACTTAGAATGAGATAAAATTTTATTTTAAAAAAATCATTTTACACATTCTTTTAAATGAAAATAGAACTATGTTCAATCCACCAGTAAAAATATACATATAAAAAGTGTAAGATGCCTAAATGGAGTCGTCTATCGAAAAGACGTTAAAATAAAAATTGAGAAATGAACAAGTGTCACTTGTTCGCACACATTTGTGCAGCCAAACTCACTTTTGCAGCTTATTGTCCAATTCGCTTCACTTATTGCATTCTAGTAGAGGCCATGAATATTAGATGGCAGTTTTAAAAATGACTAATTGTACTAAAAAAAAAAAATCACACCTGAGGATGGTTAATACTGACATTTGGTTTATATTAAGAGAAGTGAAGCGGTGTTAAAAAACATACAAAAATAAGGGAGTGGGGTGGAGTGTCAAAATGGCGATATGGGAGTTCAAATCTAGTCTTTATTTATCTAAAATCACGCAAAAGGGGGCCAAACAAGGACCATGGTAAGGTTCACGAGATCTACTGGGGTTTTTGTGGCAAGGGAGATCATCGTGCGTTGGAACTACAAGAACCAAGTCACTAGGAGTAAGGAAGGTTTACCAACCCACAACACTACAATATCGATATCTACAAAAAGATCAAAAAAAGGGGGTGGGGGGGAAAGGTAACCCAACCCAATGAAGTCTGGGGAACCTAAAATGTGCCATTAGAAGTAGTGTGGGGTTTAAGTAATGACCAATTTAGTAGATAAGCCAAGAAAAGAAAAGAAAAACCTCAACCCGGACCATAAGGGGACTTGAAGTGCAATGAAACAAGAGGAAAAACCTGCATACAGACCGGAAACGAGGTTGAAAACATTTATGTGTGTGTTGAGATAAATTACCATACTTCCCGCACTATAGGGCACACCTCAGAAACCCATATTGGCCAGAAATGTAAAAGGGCGCCTCTTAATCCAGTGCACCTTATACACCTGAAAATACGAAAGATGAAATTGGAAATGCATAGTTACAATTAAATGGTACTGCATACAGTTATGGTTCTGCTTCAGAGAAAGCGCAGAACTTTAAAGGCAGTTAGGACGCCAACTTTCGAACGCTTGTTGCAAATCCTCCTTCATTGTTGCTTTGGACAATAATTTTCTATAACCCACCCCACAAACACTATAATTAAGTTCGCTGACGATACCACCTTGATCGGCCTCATCTCTGAAGGGGACGAGGCGGCGTACAAGGATAAGGTGGAGTCACTGTCAACGTGGTGTTCGGAAAACCACCTCATACTGAACACCACAATAACAAAAGAACTGATTCTGGATTTCAAAAGGAATGGCAGGAATCCAGAACCACTCATCATAAAAGGAGACTGTGGAGAGAGAGTCCACTTCTTCAAATTTCTGGGTGTGCACATCTCCAATGACCTCTTCTGGTCTGCAAACACCAGAGCGGTGGCAGGGAAGGCCCAGCAGCAACTGCACTTCCTGAGATTGCTCAGGAAAAATAATCTGAAACAGCAGCTGCAGGTGTCCTTTTACAAAGCCACAGTGGAGAACATTCTAACATACTGCATTACGGTGTGGTATGCTGGGTGCACAGCAACAGACAGGAAAAAGCTCCAGAGGATCATCAAAACAGCCCAGAAAATCCTCGGTTGCTCCCTGCCCAGTCTGGAGGACATTGCCTGCTCTCGCTACCTCAGCAGAGCAGAAAATATCATCAAGGACTTTTCTCACCCCGGCCACCACCTCTTCGACCTGCTGCCTTCCGGCAAGCGCTACAGGTCACACAAAGCAAAAACAAACAGACTCAGAGACAGTTTCTTCCCCAAAGCCATTACCACCCTAAACAGACACCGCACAAAAAACTGAAAAACTGAAAACTCTTGCAAAAAATTACCTCACACGAATGTAAAATAGTACTCATGTACATGCTGACTGCACTATGTTTGTTCACTGTAAACAGACACCGCACAAAAAAAACTGAAAACTCTTGCCAACACTACCTCATACGAATATGATGGTACTCATGTCTATGTTCTTGCACATGTCGACTGCACTATGTTTACTGCTCACCTTACACAATGTCTGACCATTTCTTTTTTCTGCACTATGATGACTATGTTTGCACCAATTCATATGCTGACTATTTGTTTTGCACTATGATGACTTCTGCACCAAATGCAATATTGCTCACCCCTTACGATACCAACGGTATCACGATAACAACTGTATGTAACATCCCACATGCCGACATTTCTTGTGTAAATACCATGTAAATTATAACTATATCCTTATCCCCCTTGTTTTGTAATCTTATCTTCTCTGTTCCTTTATCTTCTTGGCTCATACCTCACTGTTAATGTGTAAAACTGGAGTTTCATGCCCAATTTCGTTGTCACAATATGTTAACCCATTTTGTAACAATGACAATAAAGGTATATTCTATTCTATTCTATTCTATTCTAAAATGAGTTGTGATTTTTTTATATGAAGATTTTTGTTTATGGTAACATTTTGTACAACATTAGGGATTTTTTTCTTGATAGTTGTTAGTATGTCTTACCCTAGCTGAAAATATATCTTTATTCGTTAGGAAGCTAAACAGATTTTTTTCTTACTTTGTTTTTAGTTTTAAGGCGATCTTATTAGGTAATCGTTGAGGCCATATTCCGAATGAACAGCAACTAAAGAATTTAGTCTGGTCATACTGTGCATCATTCAGTCTTGCTGGGAAGAATAGGAATACTTCAGAGTGAAGACAGATCCGTAAAAATTGATGAATGTATTTTAGTTATAATCCCGTTGTCATCAATGTTCTGTCCAAGCTGCACACATGCGCAATTGCTCACTGCCCAGTTCTCAGTGCACAAGATAATCTATCCACTGCATGAAATCAGGGCTGAAAATTGGAAAATGTATTCCTTTGAAAATTCTGCCAGAAATGCGGTGCATGCAGGTAAACACAACATGGTTCCCCTCACTGTTTTAAACGCTGTATTGAGTAAAGAATGTAAGCGCGTGTGAGCTAGAAAGAGAATGGTGGGGGTGGCCGACTGGAGAGGCGGGGGCAGTGGAGATCATTCCTCCAGTCATACATGGGAGTGCAGCTTTTAACTATAGCTAGAAATCCAGCAAAATGTTACTTGATTCGATCTTAGGTTTTAGACATTTTTGATCTTTAGTTTTTTGATGTTGCTCACTGTTGTTCGAAGCGATGCTCACTGACTTTTTGTGAATGCTCAGACCCCTGAAAAATTAGGGAACATTGGTTGTCATAATGTTAATTTATGTTCTATTAAACTAATGATTTAATGTGAATGTACTTTTGATTTAACCCTAGCTCTTACTGAAGCTTAAATTACATGCACTCTTAAATCCAGGGCTCCATTTTACAATATATAAAAGACACATCACAAAGGACTACTTTTGGGGTGTGCATCTTATAATCCAAGGCGCCTTATGGTGCGGAAAATATGGTAAACCCCAAGAAAAAAAAAAGTAATTGCACTCAAACAAAGACACAACTACGTGCATACATAAAACATCCAAGGAACTAGCACAGACAAAAAACTAAAATTATTTTTATGGTAACTAAATATTCAAGTCTTTCATCTATTCACCATCATTAATTTGTGTGAAATGCACCCCCCAAAAAGCATATACATTTTAATTAACGTATATTTACATATGCAAACATACGCATTAGCATTTCAAGTCTACTGAATGAAGTGGCCATCAAGCAGAGGGGGAAGTTCTTTTATGCAAGCAAAGTTCAGCAATGGGGACTCACGTCCTGTTTGGCCTCCATTCAAATAACAAAGGGTCCAGGCTAGCGCTGTCATCAAGTCAACATTGTAAACTAACACCGACTTTTCTCCTGTCAGTTTGTTTGGCTAACAACAATGAAAATGCACAACGTTTTCTTCCTCTCACTTAAACTTTATTTACTTGGCGGGCTGCCAGAGCTAGGGTCAGGATGAGGTTGGGGCAAATCAGGGGTTCCACTATAAAAGCTCTAATAAAACCATCCCACTCTTCCACTTTTTTTATATGTGTTACACAAAACAAGATCTTAGATAATAAAGAATTCATATGAAAATCAATCAAGCAATTAGTAATAAAGGAAACTACCATTTTTGTGGAATGCACTTGCATTAAAGGGACAGTGATTATTATTCGACCAATAAATGTAGCTGTGTTACATAAACCAGAGCTAAAACACAAGAAAGAATCCAAACTATGGAGACTCGAAGTGACCATTTTTTATATATTTTTTTCTTGACATTTGCAAAGAAAACAATAGAAAAAGAAGAAAAAAGAGGAAAGAAGAAATAAAAAATAAACGAAAAAAGAAGTCAAATGAAAAGGAAAAAAGAACAAAGGGAAAAAGGAAAGGAAAAATGAAAAAGCATGAAAAAAAGAAAAACAAATTGAAAAAGGAAAAAAGCAACAAAAAAGAGGAAAAAAGAATGAAAAAAAGAAGAAAAAGACAGGTTTTTGGGGATACCGTTAGCAGCAAGATGGCCGACGATGATGTGAGCTTCCTCTAGGTGAGCCTCATGTTTCGTCAAATAAATGCAATGCAATGTTGTCAAATCAAAACATATTTTTTAAAATACACATTTATATCATAGTTTGTGTATTTTCACTTAGATTTTTCAATAAATATTTTTTTTTTTAATTAATGATTTTTCTACAACTTTGAGGCATTACATAATACGCAATGTCCCTTTAAACTTACAAACCAAGAAGGGGGCCTCAAACTATCATCTTGCAGGTTGCAATTGGCCCCTGGACATTGAGTTAAAACCCCTCTACTAAAAATTCCTGAAGCCTTTTGAGTAGCATGCTTTTCAGAAGGCAGAGATTTTGTTTCATCCATCCATAGTAAGTGCTCCAAAATTTGCTAGGTCTCATTGGAACAAAATAAAAAAAAAGGTTGGAAAAAAATTTGAGTAAAAATGTTTCTTTATTTCCCTGGTCTGAAGTCTTTAAAAAAAAAGTTTTAGTTTCAAGTAAAGCAGGCACACGTTTTGACTAACTGTAAGCAATAAATGAGACAACAGTATGTTATCCCTGGGAATGTTCTGTTGGCATATCATCTAAAAGAAAATGTGCTGCTGGTTATGAGGTTAAAACAAAAATGATTTTGGGGGGAAGAAAACGTAAGAAGTGTCCACAGCTTTCTTTCCTTCTCGGCTCAAAGCCTTTTAAAAGAGTTCTCATTTCAAGTGAAGCAGGCACTGGTTCTAGAGGGCGCTCAAAATTGTGCCGTGTTTTGGACAATGACACGTCTACACAGCCGAAACTTGTTCGTCTGCAAGAGAGCAAAGACAAAAGCAAAAAAAAAACACATTTCAGGTAAAGATTTCACTGTCTTCAGGGTCCATACACTTTTTACTCTTTCAAACATTTTCAAGAGCAATTTTTCAAATTTTCCACTACCTCCAAAGGAAGAAATCCAGCGCGATCAAAATAAAGTTTTTTTCATTGTTGTTGTTGACTTTGACGACAAAAATAAAGTTGCTATCTTGCTGCCTAACATATCCTTTGTGCTATTTCAAGCTGTTCCTATCTATGTTCCATGATCGTTTTGTGTCAATGGTCTGCAAAAAACTGACATAAATTCTGCCATTTTGCTTCAACAATGCACCCACAGATTAGCCACACTTGTTTACAAACACTGATGCCTCTGAAGCAGAAGGTTTTTAATTTTCCAATTTAAGAGAGACTGCTTTCTGTTTTACTTATTAGAATTTATATTTTTTGTGCGTTTTTCTAAATTGGTTTAAAATAGGGGCAGTACGGCGGCACAGTGGTTAGCGCGTGTGCGGCACAGTTCTGAGGTCATGAGATCAATACCCCTGTGTGGAGTTTGCATGTTCTCCCCGTGCTTGCGTGGGTTTCCTCTGGGCCCTCCAGTTTCCTCCCACATTCCAAAAACATGCATGTCAGGTTAATTGGCCAATTAACGAATTGTCTGTCCCTGTGTGCCCTGCGACTGGCTGGCAACCAGTTCAGGGTGTCCCCTGCCCACTGCCCGAAGATAGCTGGGATGGGCTCCAGCATCCCCGCGACCCTACTGAGGATAAGCGGTGCAGATAATGGATGGATGGATGGTTTAAAATATCATTGTAATTAGTCATTTTTTGCATTTTATAATTTGTAGCACTGAAGAGTCAATCCATCCATTAACTGCACCCTTTATCCTCAGTAAGGTTGCGGGGTGCCCATTCCAGCTGTCATGGCAGGGGACACCTGAAGTTGTTGCCAGCAAGTAGCAGGGCACACAGTGACATACAATTATGTGGGAGGAAACCGCAAGCACGGGGAGAACATAAAATTTCTGCACAGGAGTTGGATTTGATCCCATGACCTTAGAACTGTGCCGCGGACGCGCTAACCACTCATCCGCCGTGCCGCCTGCACTGAAGAGTCAATATATTTTTGTTGGTGTTGTTTGACTTTAAATCTCCAGTGAAGCGATCACATGACTAAGGTCACCATGGCGACCGTGGACTGCACGAAACATGGAAATAAAGGGGACTTTGTCATCAAAATTATTATGGCACTAAATTAGTTAATGCGGCCACTGGGCAGACGACATCGCCATCATAGATAATACTTTTGAAAATATCGTCAGACAATGAACCAATCCGTGGTACAAAAAAAGGTTGCAGACTACTGATTTAAATGATGTGAGCAATGCCCGCATCCGAAAAGGAGCAATCACGTACCGTCCTCGCTGTCGGCAACACTGTGCATGCCCTGGCGGCTGCAGGCAAGCCTCCGAGCTTCGGCCAAGCTCCCAACAGCCCCGGTGTTCTGCAGCAGTTTGCTTCTGTGCATGGCCACACTGTAGTCAGGCGGTTTGAGATGTGGGGGCCGACCGGGCTGACCTGATCCCCCTAAAACGACGCCACTGCATTCATCTTTGACATCAGCCAAGGCCAGACCCTGGTAGCCTGGAGGAGTGGGAGGGGGAGCTCGGTAACGCTCGTCCTTGGCGGGGGAGGTGATGCAGTACACTGTATGGTAGCCATGAGACCAACAACAGACACACAAAAAAAGCAACACGGAAAGAAGTGATGGGCACAACACAAAGAAACCAAGGAGAAATTAAATGGTGGTGACTGGTAAAACACCATGAAGCAAAACATAACAAGAAGCAGTGAAATGAAGATGGCAGCTCAGCTGTAAACATTACCGCAGATTCTTCCTTGTTAAAACTAAGAGCTAACATGTATTAAGCAACTACCACACAGCAATTTAAAATAAGTTTACCACCTTACCAAACAAATGTGCGCATTTTAAATGTGAATTTATAATCTAAATATATTTGTAAATTTTTTATGGGAAATGCTTATTTTATTATTATATTAAAACTAAAATTAGAAAGAAAATCATAAAAAAAGGTTTTGAAGTGCAATTTGAAAGCTATAACAAGATGGTTTTGTTAGGCTCCTGATTAAAAAAAATCAAGCCCATTAATGGAATTTATCAACCAGAAAAGGTCATTGTGTATTTGAATTTGCAAAAACTCAATTTTAGATTATTGTTCAACTTTATGAATCTACCAGATATTCTTTTCATATCCTTAGTGTGTTCCAAGAAATCCAATGTCAAAATGTGCCCAAGACCTTTGGATTACCTTGAAAAAAAAATACTACCTGATAATGTAGCAATTTTTGGAAGGATTTTAAATTTATAAATGTAAACCCATTTTAAGAGACTATAATTAGTCTCAATTAAATGGCAATTATTAGCTCTAAAATTGAGTCTTACATCCACATTTAAAACTACCTAAACAAGATAAGAATATATTTTTTGTGGTTAGCATCATATAAATGAAGAAAATAAGTATTTGAACCCCCTGGTATTTTTTTATTTCTCCCACTTAAATAATGGAGGGGTCTGAAATTTTCATCGGAGGTGCATGTCCACTGTGAGCGATATGAATTAAAAAGAAAAATCCAGAAATCAAAATGAAAGATTTTTAACAATTTATTTGTGTGATATAGCAGCAACTAAGTATTTGAACACCTGTGTATCATCTAGAATTCTGACCCTGAAAGACCTGTTAGTCCCCCCATTAGAAGTCCACCTGCACTCCATGTGTCATCCTGAATCAGATGCACCTGTTTGAGGTCGTTAGCTGCATATAGACACCTGTCCACCCCATAAAATCAGTAAGACTTTAACTTGTAACATAGCGAAGACCAAAGAGCTGTCCAAAGACACCAGAGACAAAATTCTACACCTCCACAAGGCTGGAAAGGGCTACGGAGCAATTGCCAAGCAGCTTGTTGAAAAAAGTCCATTGTTGGAGCAATCATTAGAAAATGGAAGAAGCTAAAAATGGCCGCTAATCTCAATCGGAGTGGAGCCCCATGCAAGATATCACCTTGTGGGGTCTCAATTATTCTAAGAAAGGTGAGGAATCAGTCAGGTACTACGCAACAGGAGTTGGTCAATGACCTGAAAAGAGCTGGGACCGACGTTTCCAAGGTTACTGCAAGTAATACACTGAGACGTCATGATTTGAAATCATGCATGGCGCGAAAGGTTCCCCTGCTTAAACCAGCGCATGTCAAGGCCTTTCATAAGTTTGACCATTTAACACACAAATAAATCGTTAATTAAAATCTTGCATCGTGAATGCTGGATTTTTCTTTTTAGTTTATCCCTCTCACAGTGGACTTGCACTTACGATGAAAATGTCATGATTTCTATGAGGGAGAAATAGCAAAATAGCAGAGTGTTCAAATATTTGTTTTCTTCAATGTAGCACGCAGTCATTTAACCTAAAATAAACAAAAACTAGTGCATTATAAAAATCAAATAGCATGCTCAAACTACAACATAATAAACACCTTCAGTGCTAACTGATCAATTTTAAAAGCTATTATCAACTCATAAAACAAAAAAAAAAACCCCGAAGATGGTAATCAGACTTTGAAAAATAAAGCACCTAGCTGATTCCTTACCTATAAGCCCCTTCTCCGTGCTGGACGTCACAGTCTTGTAGGCAGGGTCTGTGATTTGTGGTTCTGCTGCAATGGTCGGCGAGGAAGAGCCGGTCTTTTCCTGCTGTTGCTCTGCAGTGTTCCTCCGCTTGACCGTTCCGTAATTTCCTTCGTACGTGTCTGACAAGGAGCCCGAAGACGCCCAACTCTGCCGTGATTGCTTGGCCACCTCAGAGTGGCGAGCTACTTCTGTCTCGGCCATGCTATTGCCGGCCAACCGGTGGGTGAGCGCCAGCGGGTGCCCGTGGATGCCATGGTCCCACGGGCGGCAAGATGAGGCAGGCAAACTCTGGAAGGAGTCATGAGAATTGGAAGAGCACGAGGTCCAGCTGCCACGTCCACTGTCAGCTACAGAGTCCAGGGAGGTCAGGTCAGGAGTTAGCTCCTCCGTGGAAATGGATGACGTGAAGGTGAAACCTCGCGAAACGTAAGCCCGTGACGAAAAAACCACTGCTGCCGCGGAAAGAGCACTGCACACAGGAAAGAGGACGTTAAAAACTGTTAATGTAAATCCCAGACTACAGAGCGTATTTGATTAAAAAAGGCATGCACAAATTTAAGGAAGACACTTCACTTTATTTTTGTACAATCCACATCTGATTTTAAGATGCAGGATTAAACAGCCATAAAAATGAACGAATTAACGTTCATTTCTTACGTTTAATAAAAATCAGTGAAGAAATGTCTAGTACAGGAAAGCAACACAATGAGCCACATATAAAACACTTGTTTGCAGACTGTGTACAGTGCTTAATGAATTAGCACAGCAGTCAATCTGGATGTAATTGGCATTAACATATACAGGAGTGCACCAAAAATATTGCTGCCACCAATGTTTCCTCTGAGCTGTGCGAGTGGACAATTGTGCACTGCCCCGACTCTCTCAGCGCACAAGACAATCTATATTGTATCTACATGCCCACACTTTCTTGTGTAAATATTGTCTAAATTAACTTTTTATCTATTTTTTTAGTCCTTACAGTTAAATGTGTAACTGGAGTGCCACGTCCAATTTCGTTGTCACAATGTGTTCAACCCATTTTGTAAGAATGATAATAAAGGTATATTCTATTCTATTCTATTCTATACTGCACATAAAAATCAGGGCTCGAAATTGCTCAATTAATTCACTTGCAAATTTGGGCAGAATTGCAGTGCATGTGAGTGAAAACCTCTGCTGTGGTTTTAAATGCCATATTTTGAAATCAAAGTCAGCATATGATTTAGTTGATTTAAGTAAGCACGGGTGTGAGCTCAGGTTTCGGAAAGGGGGACTGAGAGGCGGCAGGGGGCAATGGATGAGATCATCATCACTGTTGAACTGGTGGATGGTGGATGAGGTTTTGAGTTGCATGTTGGTTTAAGATCAGGTAATTGTGTCATTGTAATCCTGTGCAGTCCTTTGAGACATTTTTGTGATTAAGGGCTATATAAACAAATTTGACTTGACTTGTACATAAATTCAGAGAGTTCCGGTCATTGCACATTGTGTTAAACGTGTTATTTCTACTAAACATTGGGGTTAAAACAGCTTGACACTCACATTAGAGACTTTGCATGAAAAATATTTTCTTTTTCTTGGGTTAGATTTCTTAAAGAATTTGCATTAAAGTCAAATAATATGCAAAACAAATCAAGTCATTATTGTTGACAATGCTGTAAAAAAAATGAAAAAAAAAATACAAAAATAAAATTAAAAAAGGAAATCTAATGGAAAAATTGTTGTCAAAAACAACTGACATTTGTGGGCCGTGCAACCTTTCCAATTTTAGCCAAATCATTACATTTAAGAAAAAATTGATAATGTTTTTTTGCACTTCGGCATACATGTTAATGTTAATTTAATTCGTATTGACTACTGTGCAAGTTGATTAAGATTAACATTTGCGGACATAGTCCGCAAATATTTTGCCTAAATATTGGCAGTGTGTTTCTTTTGCTGTATTAGACATTTCCCTGCCTGTTCCCTTGGCTTTGGTTTTTATAGACCAGGGATCTCCAAAGTGGTGCCCGCAGGCACAGGTAGCCATCCAATACCACCTAAGTAGCCAGCGGAATATATCATGCATCATTGTGATTTCATGGGAAATGTGATTTTTAACTGGCATGATGTTTAGTGGTTGACTGAGCCTCTTTCAACCTCTAATAATTACAACCTTTTAATAACCTAGTTAGTACATATTTTAGAAATGCATATAAAACTGGTAGCCCTTCTCGCTAATCAGGGACAAAAAGTAGTTCTCAGCTTCAATAAGATTGGTGATCATGTTCTAGACTGCGGGTTGAGACACAGGGACTCTCGTTCATCCATTCATGGGTGTCACTAAATAGATAACGGGGCATTTACATTCGCTTCATTGAATTTTCTCACTTTTTTCAGAGCACTGGGCAGAAATCGCATCGCGTCATCATCCCCTGTGATGCTTTGTTTTGATTAAATGGTCGAATTCCCCTGGTCTGCACCAGTTCTACAATAGCTGCAAGGCGTCGGCCGAGGCGACCAGCCGAAGTGACCCACCTGGGACGCTTTGTCGGGGACCCCGCCTTGTATTGAAAAAAAGGCGCATTGTAAGCCACAATGTTCAAAGTATAGGGAAAAAAGGAGCAACTGTTTTTTCAGAATTTAGGGTACATTCCTGGACAGTTTGTCAAGAAGACGGGGCGTTGTTTGACCTCCATTTAACCCATTCAGGGCCAAAATGCATAAATACGTTTTCAGAAGCATTGTCACATAGTGCAAAAACAAAAATACGTTTTTTGTTTTATTTTCAAAATCTATTACAAAGGCGTTTGTGCTGCTTATCAGTCAGTATGAAACCTCTGGCAATATCTTCAGTATGATAAACCACCACTAGATGAAAGGAATGACTCTATCAGATCTTTGTCTATACAGCAATGTATTGGAATCGCCTAGTTAGTCAGCTTATGAGGCTCATATAGCAAGTACGTGCAACAAAGCTATAAGTACAGATAGTTAAAGCTTCAATTATTTATTCTTTCCCAAAAAGATGATGACGTTGTCATGGCAGAGAGAGTTCAGGTTTTCGTGCATGTTTTGTGCACATCCAAGGTCGACCATGGTGACCAAAAATCAAAGCATTACTTCACCGCAAACATCAGAGGCTTAAAAGTTCTTGCAATGTTCATAGATCGTTCACACATCAGTTTAGTGTTCTTGCAATAAAATTAATTTTGCAAGCGAACTGTCTTTGTGTTTATAGAAAGCATTGCTTAGGTAATGGAGCTATCACAATTGCAAAAAATACATCGAAGGGAAAGTTTATCCGCAGTGGACATTCAGTCCGACCGAGGAGAGGCTTAGGGTGGCCTCGCATCTCGAGATTACCGCAGGAAGATGCCGGTTTTCAAATTTTAAAGTATTGAACCGGGACTTCCAGAGATGCCACAGAGGGACCCTCGGAAGAGTGTTGGTTGGTTTAGGGTGTGTGCCGTCGGCCTGGGTGTTTGCATGTCCCGCTGTTTGCTCCGGTTGATTTGAGAATTTTAAAGTATTGCACCGCCACTTCCATGGAGGCTGACGGGAACCTTGGACTATTAATTGAAGCTGTCGTTACAGCACCTTTCACCCCGGGTGAGCCGGCCTGGGCCCACGGGCCCGCCGGTTCCCCAACTGAGTGATTGGCACAAGAGACCTGCCTCAGAGGGCCCACGTCGGCCGGCGCAAGCCGGGCGTGTGGCTCCTCCGGCTTCGTGGGTCAAGCTCCATTGCCAAGGATACTAGGCAAACGTTGGGCCCCTCTGAGCCACGTGGATACCCGCCTCAGAAAGAGCTGGGGCGGTGAGAATGATGAACCTCACTTAATAAAAGGGAGCGCAAGATGTTGATGCACAATATACATTTCTTTACGGCGAAATGTGCAAAAAGGGAAGGCAAACCTTGAACCAAAAGTCAGGTGAAAGGGAGCAACAAAAGTGAGGCGGGATCCACAGCTGGCACTCGCGGGGCCCTCTTGCGAAACCATGCCCTGGCGTGAACCTTTTGGCGGCAGAACCAAGACGAATCGAGGTCAAGCCTTAGTCTCAAGCCACACCTAGACGTCCATTGTCGCGGAGTCCGACGCTGCGTGCTAGGGCTCCGTGCGAAACACCGTTTCACAACGCCCGTATTCCGTTTGCATAGCACTTTTCCAAAATACAAGTGTGTCGCGCGGCCCCCAGGGCCTGGTTTTACCCAAAACCTTGTCCCGGACCAGGGCCGCAACGCCACAAGCCCACTGGCGGCAGACGCACTCTGCTTGATCCTGCCAGTAGCATATGCTTATTTTATAGATTAAGCCATGCATGTCTAAGTACGAATGGCCAGTACAGTGAAACTGTGAATGGCTCATTAAATCAGTTATGGTTCCTTTGATCGCTCCACCGTAACTTGGATAACCGTGGCAAATCCAGAGCTAATACATGGAAATGAGCGCCGACTCGCGGGCGTTTGAGAGAATCGTCTGGCATTAAATGAATTAAATTCAAAAATTGAATGTCTCCAAATGGATGTACCTTGTGCTGGGTTGGCTGTAGTCCACATTTAAGTGCGTAGTCGCTGCGCTCTCGGGCGTCGGCACACCAGCTGGTACAATGGAGTCGGGAGTGACGGACGTCCTGGCGCCAACACTGTTACATCTTTCCTCCAGACCAGGAGCGGGCACTGAGTCCATAGAGCAGATGCTCGAGCGAGAGGAGATCTCGCTGTGACTCGAGTCCGACAGGTGTTCTGCTTTGCTCTGCAGAAGCAGCGAGTAACCTGCACAGTGGAATCAAGTTGAGTTTGAATCTCAGTTTGTGAAAATAAGAGATAAAATGATGCATCTATGCATGTAATGATAAACTGCAGTGTGGTTACATTATTGTAGGTAACAAACAACTGCATTAAGTACGTTTGTTTTGTCGGTTAAGCGGTTAGTCAAGTCGTACTCAAGTAGTCGTTTTTAAGATTTTAAGATACAGTGCATCCGGAAAGTATTCACAGAGCTTCACTTTTTCCACATTTTGTTATGTTACAGCCTCATTCCAAATTGAATTAATTTAATCTCTTACCTCAAAATTCTACACAAAATACTCCATTATCTTTCATCTTTCTTGGGGTTTGGGTTGATTTTTGGACTGTACTTAAGGCAGGCCTTTTCTTACTTTTACTATTTTAATGCTACACTGACAAACAGAAAAAAAAACTTGTGGGGATGAGCATGACATCACTCTTAAGCACTCCAACCAGCCCAGTCCTGAGCTAAAAGTAAGAGAATGGCAGGGTGTGGAAAAACAGTTTAAAATTTTTAAGGACATTTCAAACAATGCACCCCACCTTAAAAGAAAAAAAAAACGAATGAGAATACCACAATTAAATACTTTGTATTCCACTTGTTCAATTTGTGTATGGAAGTCAACAGCCTGTCGGTCCATGGTTGGGTTGATCATCAGAACAACAAATGTCGTTACAGTGGTTTGTGTTTATTTTGGATGGTTCCGTTGGGTCAGGCTGGCCTACCTATGGCGGCGCTGCGCAGACTAACAGTGCTGGCTCTGGTGCTAGGGTCGCTAGTCAACGAGGACAACGAGCCCGACAGGTTTATCTGGCCCGAGCAAGTTTGGCCATTGGCGAGCTGGCATTTGCGAGGTGAGCTCTGCGGTGACAAAATGGGGCTATGATTGGAGTGCAGGGACGAGATGGTGGACACCGAGTCATCAGAGGGCCTTTTCATCATCCACTCGTCTGCCAAGCCTATGGGGGGTTTCTTCACCACTTGAGGAGAGCTTAAGCCTGAAACAAATTTTTTTTTTTTTTTTAAATATTTGCTGCCATGTCACTGAAAGGGATTTCAATTAGGCACAGATCATGAAGTGTTCCTCATCCACTATCATGCAGATATGTTGCAAACTATTCAATGCTTGAGACAATTCAATCTCAAAGTTGACTGGGCTGTGACGTCACCGGATGACAACAAAGACTCATAACAATGTCGGGTCCCGTTAAAGAACAGCCACAATCGTAGTAAACAATGATTGCATAGAGCTCATTTTTGCATGGAGAAATTGGAACTTTGCTTTCAGTGTCCCTGGGAGACTTCTGACTGCTCTGTCTGAAGGAAAGGACTGAAGAAACGACCATAGACTCTACTGCAAAGCAACCCATCCGTAGCCTGGGGCGCTACTACACAGCCGAGCTCTCGGACAAGCAGGCGGAAGGGGCTGGTAGGAAGCAGCTTGCGAATCGCCTAGACAGCATCCATTAGAGCCAGCTTCCAGGCAAATATTAAGTATGGTGTTACCAGGACATACAATACCATCAGATGATGTGGACAATGAAGGTGAGTGGAAGTGGCTGGGGCTGCCAAGATGCCTCTCATATATAAGCCTCTTCTATCGGAACATACTCCAACTGCCGTTGCATTCCATCAGCCTGGGATACAAAAAGGAGAAAGTCTGATGGTTTGGTAGTTGAGAGAGTCCTCCACCACCTTGTTGGGGCAGCAGGCACCAAAGTTGGAACTAAAAGGAGGAGGAATACAGAAGAAGAGGTTGACAGGGCAATCGTCAGGTTAAAACATCACGAGGTGGTCGGCAGAGTCCAAGTAGAGCGAGCAGGTATCGGTTGGGAGGAGGCCCTCCTCTTCTGGTCAACGGCTTCCAGGCGGAATTCCCAAACCATGGGGATGACAGAAGTGATAAGGTCAGGGATGCTGTACCATCAAAGCAGTTTCCCAGAGCAGACAGGGCAGCTGGACAACATGGAAAGGTGTCATATACAGGCCTTTCTCTTGGCCCGACTTGTGGAAGATCCCTCAAGCCAGGCATAGCTTCCTGATCTGGGATACCTACAACACGCCGAAAGCTTTCAGTTTTGTTTGGTCCAGGTTAGAAGCGTTGGAAATCGGTTAGCTGGCTAGCCTCTGTCCTCATTGTTTTTTTTTCCCTGGCTGGGTACGTGTTTGGTTCCATGGCTGTTTTTTGTCGTAGGTTCCTGAGTAGCCTGGCTGCTAACTGTATGTTTTTTTTAGCTCTCTGGCTCAAAAACTCAAACCTATTTGACTACCGTAAATTCCGGACTATAAGCCGCTACTTTTCCCCCAAACTTTCAACCCTGCGGCTT